>NW_026461119.1:0-79718 GCF_021730395.1 Mercenaria mercenaria | reverse complement strand
AATCTCCTAGCGGATCTCATAGCGGATCGGACATATGGGAAAGTCAACTGTTCTGAATAAAATTATATCCCTTAATGCAAGCTATCTCTATATATTCAATGTATCCTCGAGATCCAGTTAACTTTCAGAGAGAGAAAATATAGCTTCTCTGGTCCGAATCAGTTAAAAAGGCTAAAATGTCACTACTGATTTGTGAGACAAGAAAACAGAGATTTGAGTATATATATGCAAATGTTGAAATAGTACGAATGTGTTGTGCAATTTGTGCTCGTATATAAAGCAACGTCGAAACAAATCTGACTGGGTTTGTGGACTTTCTGTGGCATGAGCGTGTTCATTTATACTGCTAGGCGCTTTGCCGTAATTAGTTTGGAATAATGGTAGTGGTGATATAGTTCATATAAATTCTCTTTAATATATATATATATATATATATATATATATATATATTTCTAATCAAATCTTATTTTTCAATTTTTCTGGATACCAACACAAAGAAATAGACAGGAAAGCTTGCTTTGGACTCTAGTAAAAACAATGGAGCTTATTCATTTTATTTATAATGGAAATCTTTAGAGTAAATCGCAATTTTGATAATATTTGCGTTATATATGTAGCAAATAAAGTATAATGAAGTTATAAATCATGTAAAATTCTTGCATTCCAAAAAGTACCTATTTTCTAAAATACATGGTTCATGTCCTAAATGTAGAGCTATATACCCATGATGTTAGAGCTCCAAAGAATTCTAAAGAAAAGTTGCAAGTAGCCAGTATTATGTGTGTGATTTACGCAGTTTATACCGGGTCCCGTTTTTTTGGAGCAGTACCAGAAAGAACAGTACTTTTGGAACTTCTTTTCTTATTACCGTCTGCCCACAATCAACCGTAAACGATCGCCTCCAAATAGTTCTAAAATTTCAACAATGCATATATAACATGTATCACATTCTAATACGTATAGGTATTCAGAATACAAAAATGGTGTAATATCAAAGTGATTCTGTACACGAATGTTTTAGCTCTCAGATATTATTCCATCTAATATTAAAGAGTTGCAAGATTGAAAGTGACCCGGCGGCTCTTGATCATTATGTTTCTAACACATTTCTCTAGGTACTCTGGGAGTTGAAAGTGTTTAAGAAATGTACATTTCAAAAAAGGAAAATTTGCAAACCGAAAGTGAAAGTAAATCTGTCAAAAAAAAAATGCAAATGTTTTATAAAATATAAACATTTCCCGGCGTACAG
Source organism: Mercenaria mercenaria (assembly GCF_021730395.1). Classification (NCBI taxonomy): domain Eukaryota; kingdom Metazoa; phylum Mollusca; class Bivalvia; order Venerida; family Veneridae; genus Mercenaria; species Mercenaria mercenaria. The sequence continues at coordinate 78,469 of NW_026461119.1, read as the reverse complement.
AGATAAGTATGTAGACAAATAACAAAAACAAATTTAGAGAAAAATATGTTTAATATTTTTAGAAAATAGAATGTGTACATTCAGTGGATAAATACGGTGGTATGTTTAGGACATGCAATTATGTTTTTAGGATTAAATTATATTGAAAGATCAACATCTTATCTCGTGCGCACGACATCTTATCTTGAGCGATCAACATATTATCTTGATCGGTCAACATCTTATTTCGTGCGCACGACATTTTATCTTGAGTGATTAACATCTTTTCTCGAGCTATCAACATATTATCTTGAGCGATCAACATATTATCTTGAGCGATCAACATCTTATCTCGAGCGATCAACATATTATCTTGAGCGATCAACATATTATTTTGAGCGATCAACATCTTATATCGAGCGATCAACATATTATCTTGAGCGATCAACATATTATCTCGTGCGCACGACATCTCATCTTGAGCGGTCAACATATCATCTTGACCGTTCAACATGTTATTTCGTGCGCACGACATCTTATCTTGAGCGATCAACATCTTATCTCGAGCGATCAACATATTATCTTGAGCGATCAACATCTTATCTTGAGCGATCAACATATTATCTTGAGCGATCAACATCTTATCTCGTGCGCACGACATCTTATCTTGAGCGATCAACATTTTATTTTGAGCGATCAACATCTTATTTCGTGCGCACGACATTTTATCTTGAGCGATCAACATCTTTTCTCGAGCGATCAACATATTATATTGAGCGATCAACATATTATCTTGAGCGATCAGCATCTTAGCGATCAACATCTTATCTTGAGCGATCAACATATTATCTTGAGAGATCAACATCTTATCGCGTGCGCACGACATCTTATCTTGATCGATCAACATATTATTTTGAGCGATCAACATATTATCGTGAACGATCAACATATTATTTTGAGCGATCAACATCTTATATCGAGCGATCAACATATTATCTTGAGCGATCAACATCTTATCTCGTGCGCACGACATCTTATCTTGAGCGGTCAACATATCATCTTGACCGTTCAACATGTTATTTCGTGCGCACGACATCTTATCTTGAGCGATCAACATCTTATCTCGAGCGATCAACATATTATCTTGAGCAATCAACGTCTTATCTTCAGCGATCAACATATTATCTTGAGCGATCAACATCTTATCTTGAGCGATCAACATCTTATCTCGTGCGCACGACATCGTATCTTGAGCGATCAACATATTATTTTGAGCGATCAACGTATTATTTCGTGCGCACGACATTTTATCTTGAGCGATCAACATCTTTTCTCGAGCGATCAACATATTATCTTGAGCGATCAACATATTATCTTGAGCGATCAACATCTTATCGCGTGCGCACGACATTTTATCTTGAGCGATCAACATCTTATCTCGTGCGCACAACATCGTATCTTGAGCGATCAACATATTATTTTGAGCGATCAACGTCTTATTTCGTGCGCACGCCACTTTATCTTGAGCGATCAACATCTTTTCTTGAGCGATCAACATATTATCTTGAGCGATCAACATATTATCTTGAGCGATAACCATATTATCTTGAGCGATCAACATCTTATCGCGTGCGCACGACATTTTATCTTGAGCGATCAACATCTTATCTCGAGCGATCAGCATATTATCTTGAGCAATCAACGTCTTATCTTGAGCGATCAACATATTATCTTGAGCAATCAACATCTTATCTTGAGCGATCAACATCTTATCTCGTGCGCACGACATCGTATCTTGAGCGATCAACATATTATTTTGAGCGATCAACGTCTTATTTCGTGCGCACGACATTTTATCTCGAGCGATCAGCATCTTTTCTCGAGCGATCAACATATTATCTTGAGCGATCAACATACTATCTTGAGCGATCAACATATTATCTTGAGCGATCAACATCTTATCGCGTGCGCACGACATCTTATCTTGATTGATCAATATATTATTTTGAGCGATCAACATATTATCTTGAGCGATTAACATATTATTTTGAGCGACCAACATCTTATATCGAGCGGTCAACATATCGCGTGCGCACGACATTTTATCTTGAGCGATCAACATCTTATCTCGAGCGATCAGCATATTATCTTGAGCAATCAACGTCTTATCTTGAGCGATCAACATATTATCTTGAGCAATCAACATCTTATCTTGAGCGATCAACATCTTATCTCGTGCGCACGACATCGTATCTTGAGCGATCAACATATTATTTTGAGCGATCAACGTCTTATTTCGTGCGCACGACATTTTATCTCGAGCGATCAGCATCTTTTCTCGAGCGATCAACATATTATCTTGAGCGATCAACATACTATCTTGAGCGATCAACATATTATCTTGAGCGATCAACATCTTATCGCGTGCGCACGACATCTTATCTTGATTGATCAACATATTATTTTGAGCGATCAACATATTATCTTGAGCGATCAACATATTATTTTGAGCGATCAACATATTATCGTGAACGATCAACATATTATTTTGAGCGATCAACATCTTATATCGAGCGATCAACATATTATCTTGAGCGATCAACATCTTATCTCGTGCGCACGACATCTTATCTTGAGCGGTCAACATATCATCTTGACCGTTCAACATGTTATTTCGTGCGCACGACATCTTATCTTGAGCGATCAACATCTTATCTCGAGCGATCAACATATTATCTTGAGCAATCAACGTCTTATCTTCAGCGATCAACATATTATCTTGAGCGATCAACATCTTATCTTGAGCGATCAACATCTTATCTCGTGCGTACGACATCGTATCTTGAGCGATCAACATATTATTTTGAGCGATCAACATATTATCGTGAACGATCAACATATTATTTTGAGCGATCAACATCTTATATCGAGCGGTCAACATATTATCTTGAGCGATCAACATCTTATCTCGTGCGCACGACATCTTATCTTGAGCGGTCAACATATCATCTTGACCGTTCAACATGTTATTTCGTGCGCACGACATCTTATCTTGAGCGATCAACATCTTATCTCGAGCGATCAACATATTATCTTGAGCAATCAACGTCTTATCTTCAGCGATCAACATATTATCTTGAGCGATCAACATCTTATCTTGAGCGATCAACATCTTATCTCGTGCGCACGACATCGTATCTTGAGCGATCAACATATTATTTTGAGCGATCAACGTATTATTTCGTGCGCACGACATTTTATCTTGAGCGATCAACATCTTTTCTCGAGCGATCAACATATTATCTTGAGCGATCAACATATTATCTTGAGCGATCAACATCTTATCGCGTGCGCACGAAATTTTATCTTGAGCGATCAACATCTTATCTCGTGCGCACAACATCGTATCTTGAGCGATCAACATATTATTTTGAGCGATCAACGTCTTATTTCGTGCGCACGCCACTTTATCTTGAGCGATCAACATCTTTTCTCGAGCGATCAACATATTATCTTGAGCGATCAACATATTATCTTGAGCGATAACCATATTATCTTGAGCGATCAACATCTTATCGCGTGCGCACGACATTTTATCTTGAGCGATCAACATCTTATCTCGAGCGATCAGCATATTATCTTGAGCAATCAACGTCTTATCTTGAGCGATCAACATATTATCTTGAGCAATCAACATCTTATCTTGAGCGATCAACATCTTATCTCGTGCGCACGACATCGTATCTTGAGCGATCAACATATTATTTTGAGCGATCAACGTCTTATTTCGTGCGCACGACATTTTATCTCGAGCGATCAGCATCTTTTCTCGAGCGATCAACATATTATCTTGAGCGATCAACATACTATCTTGAGCGATCAACATATTATCTTGAGCGATCAACATCTTATCGCGTGCGCACGACATCTTATCTTGATTGATCAACATATTATTTTGAGCGATCAACATATTATCTTGAGCGATTAACATATTATTTTGAGCGACCAACATCTTATATCGAGCGGTCAACATATTATCTTGAGCGATCAACACCTTATCTCGTGCGCACGACATCTAATCTTGAGCGGTCAACATATCATCTTGACCGTTCAACATGTTATTTCGTGCGCACGATATCTTATCTTGAGCGATCAACATCTTATCTCGAGCGATCAACATATTATCTTGAGCGATCAACATCTTATCTTGAGCGAACAACATATTATCTTGTGCGATCAACATCTTATCTTGAGCGATCAACATCTTATCTCGTGCGAACGACATCTTATCTTGATCGATCAACATATTATTTTGAGCGATCAACATCTTATTTCGTGCGCACGACATTTTATCATGAGCGATCAACATCTTTTCTCGAGCGATCAACATATTATCTTGAGCGATCAACATCTCATCTTGAGCGATCAACATATTATTTTGAGCGATCAACATCTTATCTTGAGCGATCAACATCTTATCTCGTGCGCACGACATCTTTTCTTGATCGATCAACATATTATTTTGAGCGATCAACATCTTATTTCGTGCGTACGACAATTCATCTTGAGCGATCAACATCTTTTCTTGAGCGATCAACATATTATCTTGAGCAATCAACATATTATCTTGAGCGATCAGCATCTTATCTCGAGCGATCAACATATTATCTTGAGCGATCAACATATTATCTCGTGCGCACGAATTCTTATCTTGAGCAATCAACATATTATCTTGAGCGATCAACATCTTATTTCGTGCGCACGCCATCTTATCTTGAGCGATCAATATCTTATCTCGAGGGATCAACATATTATCTTGAGCGATCAACATCTTATCTTGAAGGATCAACATATTATCTTGAGCGATCAACATCCTATCTTGAGCGATCAACATCTTATCTCGTGCGCACGACATCTTATCTTGAGCGATCAACATCTTATCTCGAGCGATCAACATATTATCTTGAGCGACCAACATCTTGTCTTGAAGGATCAACATATTATTTTGAGCGATCAATATCTTATCTTGAACGATCAACATCTTATCTCGTGCGCACAACATCTTATCTTGATCGATCAACATCTTATCACGAGCGATCAACATCTTATTTCGAGCGATCAACATATTATCCTGAGCGATTAACATATTATTTCGAGCGATCAACATCTTTTCTCGGTCATCTTATCAATACTTATTAAGGACCTCAATGTGAATTCAGATCATTAGTAAAAACATACGGCTGCCATCGTTTTTGTTTTTATTTAGATTATACTTATAACCGTTTCACATGTTTTCAGGGTTAGACACTTAAATACGGAAACTGATAAAAAAGACAGCAAAAAAATTAGTGATGATGCAAAGAAAGAAAATTAAGTCCTTGACAAAAAAAATAGTATGTAGGCTTTGCTATGGAAGCCCTGGAGGGACAATTGATTTTCGTACTTCCTACGTCTGACTTCTAACTTTTGCACTTCTCACTTCCAACTTCATGACTTTCAACTTCCTACTTCTAACTTCAACACTTCTCACTTCTAACTTCCGCACTTCTCACTTCCAACTTCCCGACTTTTGACTTCTGATTTCGAACTATACACTTCTTACTTCCAACTTTTGATTTCTTACTTCCTTCTTCTAACTTCCGCACTTCTGACTTCATACTTCTGACTTCCAACTTCCCCACTTCTTACTTCCGTCTTCCAAAAAAGGAAAATTGGCAGTCAGAAGTGCGAAACTTGGAAGTCGGAAGTCAGGAAGTTAGAAGTCAGAAGTGCGATAGTTAGAAGAGGGAAGTAAGAAGTCAAGAAGTCGGAAGTAAGAAGTGTGGAAGTTGGAAATCAGAAGTCGAAAGGCAGGAAGTTAGAAGTCAGAAGTGCGGAAGTTAGAAGTCAGACATGCGGAAGTTAGAAGAGGGAAATAAGTAGTCAAGAAGTCGGAAATAAGAAGTGTGGAAGTTGGAAATCAGAAGTCGGGAAGTTAGAAGTGCGGAAGTTAGATGTCAGAAGTGCGGACGTTAGAAGAAGGAAGTAAGAAGTCAAGAAGTCGGAAGTAAGAAGTGTGAAAGTTTGAAATCAGAAGTCGAAAGTCAAGAAGTTGGAAGTGAGAAGTGCAAAAGTTAGAAGTCAGAAGTGGGGAGGAAATCAATTGTCTCTCCAGGGCTTCCATACTTCGCTCATATATTAAACGATTTTCCTTGTTTTCCCTTAATTTATACATGCAACTTTTCTGCGTGAATTTATCAGTCGAAGTGAAATTTGTTTGTTGGTTATGTTCATTTTATTTTGAAGATAGGATGACCAATTATATGCATTGCTTTCCCAATTGATGTGATAAACTTGTACATTTACTTGTGGGAAGTTTAAATGACAGCGGAAAATGCGGGACCCTAATTAACAACTTGTCCGTATGTTTTACTGTTGACCTAAATGCACACACAAAGGGCCTTAATATATATAAATAACAAGATAAGATGTTGATCGCTCAAGATAATATGCTGATCGCTCAAGATAAGATGTTGATCGCTCAAGATAATATGTAGATCGCTCGAGATAAGATGTTGATTGCTCAAGATAAGATGTCGTGCGCACGAAATAAGATGTTGATCGCTCGAGATAAGATGTTGATCGCTTAAGATAATATGTTGATCGCTCAAGATAATATGTTGATCGCTCGAGATAAGATGCTGATCGGTCAAGATAAGATGTTGTGCGCACAAGATAATTCGAGGGGCGTTCAATATGTAATGTTACTCCGTATGTAGTTCCGTAACATCTTATCATTTTTAGATGCGGTTTTCGGCACATTATAAAGACATTTATTGGGAACAAAATACTATATAAATTATAAAATTCGGCATGTTCAAAGTAAAAATATAATCATTTTAATGAGGTGTGCTCAGGTATACTGGATTATAATTATAATTTAGGTTTGTCCTGGGCATCCAGAGTATCAGAAAAATAGAATAACTTGTAAAATCACAAAATTCTATCATTTTTCTACGAGGCACAGCAATTGTGATGAGTTTGCTTTTGTTTTAAACTATTTATTGCATTCCTAGTTTTACAACAGAACTAAAAAATTCTAAACTCGAGGTTGATTCCATCTAGAATGGGTGTTAAGAGCGATTAATCAAAGTTGTAAGAACTAGTTTCGCAATCGAGAATTAAGATACTAGTATCAACTTAAAATACAAGACTTTTTTAAACGATGATTATCGCGCCTGACAAAATTGCAGAGGCTTATTGTACTCACCTTATCATATTTCGAGTAAAAATATACACACTCAATTTAAAACTGTTATAAACTTTTGTATTTTAGTTTTCACATGTGTTTGTGGAGATCATGATTTGTTTTATCTGTTTAAACTGAAAAATAAACTAGAGTTCTAGCTGTTGAATAGTAGAATCAAGGAATTGCATATTACAATCTCAATATTTTGGACATAAAATTGCCTAGTATACCCGAGTATACCTCACTCAAATGATTATATTTTTACTTTGAATCCACTGATTTTTATAATTTATATAGCATTGTGTTGCCAATAAATTGCTCTATAATATGCCGAAAACCGCATAAAAATGATAAGCGGTTACGGAACTACATACGGAGTAACATTACATATTGAACGCCCATCGTATGTTGATCGCTCGAGATAAGATGTCGTGAGCACGAGATAATTTAATCTTAAAAAAATAATAACATATGTCCTAAATATACCACCGTAGATACATGATGTGATGTAAGACAAAATACATGTCACCAAGCAAGATGACCTTTATAGAAAGTATCTTCTGCTTATTCTAAACAATTATACAGTCGAAACTCGATATCTCGAATTTCAAGGGACCGTGCCTTTTATTTCGAGATAACCGAAATTCGAGTTATGAGAAGGGACGTATGGACGAAATGATGAAAATGGTTTAGTTACGAGAAGTTTTAATAAAAAATAAACGCTGTTTCCGTGATGCTGTGTATACGCTTTAGGCACTATGCACGTACACGATTCCGTACAGTTTGTGTTTACTAAAGTTTTCACTTTTTTGAAGAATGAAAATGATACTAACCTCAAATGTTTTTGAGCAAAGTTTCGTTTTGTATCACGTTTCTCTCCCGGAGGATTGACAGCATTTCGATCTGACATTTTGAACGAATGATACATTCCCCCAAGAAGTTAATTTTTATACATTCACATCGCGATTACCTCTAATTAATCCTTATCAAAGATCCTAGCTGTTCAAACTAATTATTTCATTAGTTTAAATGAAAAGCAATTTTCATAACGTCTCAAAAACAAATGACCGCTGATTAAGAAATCTAATGTTTACATCTAACAATTATAATAATGGCACGTGCAAACAAGTATGACATCATTTCACTTTGATTATCGCCGCACCCTTTGATATGTCGGCATCGCGGCTCTCTGGTTAGGCAATAACATGGACATGTGTTAAAAACCAACCACATTCACAAGGAGATGTGTGAAATTTTATCGCATATTTTTCTCAATTCGACTTACCGAGTTTACAATGCACTTGAATTTTACTGACGGGACTGAAAATCCCTTTCGACACATCCGGAGTCTCGGTAAGTCAAATTTTGACGTAACCGGAGTTAAATTACATATATAAAGAAGGAAATTTGACGGGACTTGAACATTTCTTCGACATAAGCGGAATTTCGAGGTAAGCGAGTTTGAGATACCGAGTTTCGACTGTATATTAATAATATTACGGGTCTGTCAGGTATGATTTCCAAAATGTGAATTTATTCGAGGCGATGGTCTCAGACTCAAATGCTTTATCATACATGATCCTTTTAAAACAGTTATTTTGTCTGTGTTTTTCAGGACTACCATACATTTCTGTGCGGAAGGATTAAAAACGTACTCCAGACTGGCGGCCATGACAGAAGTGTATAGGAAGTTTTAACATTAACTGAATACTTTGATGTGTAGCAAAAAAAGTCCATTTAATCATTACTGATGATAGCGTTTTTCTATGCTGTACTGAGATAGTGTTAATCTTCAAAAATACAGAGCTGTCGATGTTGTTTTGTTGTGAAATTCACAAGGCATTCTTTTTACTATACAGGGAAGAAGGAAATTTTACGAGGCCGACACCTATATGCAATATTTAGAAATGTGTGAACATCTTATATACAGTAGTGCCGCAGTAGACTATAGATGAATAATCTCTTGTGTATGGAATGTGTTAATACACAAGGCTATGGTCAGTTTCATAACAGGAATCGGAGAGACTGCCTGCCTGTTGGGCATGGACCTTGAACCGGCCACTGTGTTGCGACTTTGATGATCCAGTCAGTCAGCAGGCATCTCATATATGATATAAAAGAAATTGCGTAAATATCAGTTACCTTGTGTATGAGACGCATATCAAATAATGTATGAAATTATTATTTTTCTCATTTCTACGTGCTACCAGCATTAACTCTGGCATTGAAGGACATTGCTTACAAGTGTGCCTAGTGCATTTGTCAGTGTTATTAATGTATGACAATTTTTAACACACCTGAGCACGAAGTGCTCAAAGGTGAGCTTTAGTGATCGCCCTGTGTCTGTCGTCCGTCGTCGTCCGTCCGTCCGTCCTAAGTCAACAATTTGACTGTTAACACTCTAGAGGTCACATTTTTGGCCCAATCTTAATGAAACTTGGTCAGAATGTTAGCCTTGATAAAATCTTGGACGAGTTCGATATTGGGTCATCTGGAACCAAAAGCTAAGTCACCAGGTCAAATCAAAGGAAAAGCTTGTTAACACACTAGAGGTCACAATTCTGGCCCAATCGTAATGAAACTTTGTCAGAATGTTACCCTCAATAAAATCTTGGAAGAGTTCAAAATTGGGTTATCTGGGGTTAAAAACTAGGTCACCAGGTCAAATCAAAGAAAAAGCTTGTTAACACTCTAGAGGTCACAATTCTGACCCAATCTTTATGAAACTTGGTCAGAATGTTACCCTTAATAAAATCTTGCACGAGTTTGATATTGGGTCATCTGGGGTCAAAAACTAGGTCACCAGGTCAAATCGAAGGCAAAGCTTGTTAACACTCTAGAGGTCACAATTTTGGCCCAATCTTAATGAAACTTGGTCAGAATGTTACCCTTAATAAAATCTTTTAAAAGTTTGATATTGGGTCATCTGGGATCAAAAACTAGGTCACCAGGTCAAATCAAAGGAAAAGCTTGTTAACAATCTAGAGGTCAAATGTTTGGTCCAATCTTAATGAAACTTAATCAGAATGTTACCCTTGAAAAACTCTTGGACGAATTCAATATTGGGTTATCTGGGGTCAAAAACTAGGTCACCAGGTCAAATCAAAGAAAAAGCTTGTTAACACTGTAGAGGCCGCATTTATGACTGTATCTTCATGAAACTCGGTCAGAATGTTAATATTGATGATCTTACGGTCCAGTTTGAATCTGGGTCATCTAGAATAAAAACTAGGTCACCGGGTCAAATCAAAGGAAAAGCTAGTTTACACTGTAGAGGCCACATTTATGATCATATCTCAATGAAACTTTGTCAAAGTGTTAATCTTGATGATTTATAGCTCAAGTTCAAATCTGAGTTAGGTGAGATCAAAAACTAGGTCACCAGATCAAATCAAAGGAAAAGCTTGTTAACACTCTAGAGGCCACATTTATGACTGTATCTTCATGAATCTTAGTCAGAATGTTAAACTTGATGATCTTTATAACCAGTTTGAATCTGGATTATGTCGGGTCAAAAACAAGGTCACCAGGTCAAATCAAACGAAAAGCTAGTTAACACAGTAGAGGCCACATTTATGACCATATCTTATTGAAACTTTGTCGGAATGTTAATCTTGATGATCTTCAGGTCAAGTTTAAATCTGGGTTAGATGGGGTCAAAAACTAGGTCACTAGGTCATATCAGAGGAAAAGCTTGTTTACACTCTAGAGGCCACATTTATGACTGTATCTTCATGAAACTTAGTCGGAATGTTAAACTTGATAATCTGTGCAATGTTGGGTCAAAAACTAGATGAGGGGATCAAATCAAAGGAATAGCTAGTTAACACTTTAGAGGCCACATTTATGACCGTATCTTAATGAAACTTGGTCAGAATGTTAATCTTGTTGATCTTTAGGTCAATAGGTCAGGTGAGCGATACAGGGCCTTCATGGCCCTCTTGTTCTTTAAACTGACAGAGCATTGGCTTTATTACAGAAAATTACATTGAGATTTGCTTCTATTGGATAAAATTGTTGTTTTGTCGTTGTTGTTGTTGTTGTAGTTTGTATATTATTTTATTTATTCATTTTTTTTCCATTTAGAACATGTTTCAGTCCACATCAGGCCATCTTCAGATATTCTGCCTTGGGCGTGATGCTTCTATCCTGATTTGTTTTTAAGGTGTACAACGGGTGTGTTTCTCAGTTGTTTCTCAAGAAAGGCAGACATTGGTTCGCGATCATTCTTTTGTCATTTGCAGACGATGAATTCTATACGTTAGTAAATACTTAGAAATGTACCACCAGTCTGCAGCTACTCGTAAACCAGGCCAACCTATTTAAGTTGTGTGGGCAGAAGCTGCGATTTCCAGTGTAGGTTACAACACACTAGATAGCTGTTCTTCTGAAGAATATTGTCAGTGCTGAACAAAAATTAAAAGAAAAGTGGGGATCATGTTTGATGCAAGAAAGGTATTTTCAGTCAAACACACAAACTGCAAAATCAGCTAAAAATGAGACTCCAAATTTTAGTGGTGGTGCATAATCTACGTTTCCATGTCATGTTGTTATTTCATTATGAAAATGCTACCTACATGTCAAGCATGGATCTGTCATGTGATTTAAGCAAAAAAATGCATGCAAAGAAAATAAGGAAAATAGCCCTACAGAGCAAAACAATCTGAGGACTATTTGTATCCGCCATTAGTGTCTGTATGTCAGTATCACCGCAGAGTGATAGCTAGTTTACGGTAAGCGATTTACACGTTTTATAACGGCACTTCGCTCTGAACAAATTTTTCTATGAAAGCTTTATGTCTGCTCCTAATGCCTTTAGCCAGAACTGTAGTGATTTTGTCTGTAACTGCTTGACAGTTTCAAGTGTACCTCGAGCTGTGTCTGGCTCCAGTAACGTTAGAGTTTCTGGCCTTCCGTACTTGCCTGCTTTCAAGATGATGCGGATCGGCTTGGCGTTTGAAGTTATAGGCATTGCTTGGTTTAGTCGAAAAAATTATTATACCCCAACATACAAAGTTTAGGGGTGTATATAGGAGTGAGCTTGTCGGTCGGTCTTGGTTTTCATGGTTTCCGGACAATAACTCATGAAAGGCTTGACAGATTTAAATAATTTTTGGTACATAGGTGTAACATCCAAAATACAGGTGAAGTACGACTTTGGGGTCAGTAGGTCAAAGGTTAAGGTCACAATGACCCTGAACAATTAAACGGTTTCTGGATGATAACTTGAAAACGGAAAATACAGGTCAAGTTTGACTTTGAGTTTAGTAGGTCAAAGGTCAAGTTCACAATAACCTGGAACAGTTAAACGGTTTCCGGATGATAACTGAGAAAGCTTGGGCCTAGGATCATAAGTTTTGGTACACATGTGTAACATGATAAAATACAGACCAAGTTCCACTTGAGGTCAATAGGTCAAAGGTCAAGCTTACAATGACCCGAAACAGTTAAACGGTTCCTGGATGATAATTTTAGAACGCTTAGGTCTAGGATCATAAAAATTGGTAGGGAAGTTGGACTTGACCAGAAGATGACGCCTATTGATTTTGAGACCAGTAGGACAGAGGTCAAGGATACAGTAACCCGGAACAGTTAAACAGTTTTCGGATGATAACTTCAAAACGTTCGGGCCAAGGATCATGAAACTTAATAGGGAGATTGGTAATGACAGATGACCCATTTTGATTTTGAGTTCAAAAGGTCAAAGGTAAGAGTGACCTAGGAACATTTTAACCGCTTTCAGACAATAACTTGAGAACGCTGGGACCGAGGAAACTTCATAGGGATGTTGATAATGACCCCTATTTAGTTTGAGGTCTGTAGGTCAAAGGTCAAGCAAGTTCGGTTTTGACATTGTCTTAGTTCTGTGACTGGGCCGTTTTGTGGGGATATAATTCGTCACTCCTGTGACAACTCTAGTTCATATTGAGGTGGGCTGTGATGTATGGATGGAATTGTCTATGATATGATGTGTCTTTGCTTGTGTACTGTGGTCTTTAAATAATTAAAATAACCATTTTTCTGCAATTGTAGTCGGCAAATTGTGCATTTTTTACGTAAAAAGTGCATGTTTTTAAGTAAATACTTACCTTGATACATCATTTTACAAAATAAAATGCTTAAAGTTACATAAAACATGCTGTAAGACCTACTAGTGACATCACAGTTGATTTCATGAAAATCTAATTGAAAGTTTCAGAAAGAAAGGCAAATTTTGTCATATATCTTTTTCCTTCAGAATTCCAGTTTCAAAGCCAATTTAACTGCAAAGTAGGTCTAATGTTTGAAATGTTTCTGCGGTATAGAATTTTGTTTGCGATGAGAATGTCTTGTTCTCGAAAGATACTAAATTACAAGATTTTGTTGTCAAAATTTGGCAATATTAAACATTTGTAATAATCAGGTATCACTCCTGTACTGAAGTACTTACCGGTCGTTGTATCCTAGGTAGTAGTTTTGTTTTCCCAATTTGAAGCTGTCCCTACCTTGACTTTTAAATACCTTATGTATCTGTTGACACTGTGTACATTTTCTATCATTTTTGATGTCAGTAACAGTTGTTTCGTCTGTGTTTTTCAGGACTACATTTCTGTGCGGAAGGATTAACAAAATACTCCAGACTTGGGGCCATGGCGGATGTGTATTGCAAATTTAAACATTGGCTGAATACTTTGATGTATAGCAAAAAAGTTCATTGTTGATGAGTGTTTGATAGTGTTATTCTATGCTATATTGACTAGGACAGTGTTAATCTTCAGAAGTACAAAGATGTCAATGCTGTAATTTCGTTGTGATATTCACAGTCTATGTACAAAAGTGCTAGATTTTAGTCTTGATTCTGTATGAATATTTATATGACAATATCTGTATTGAAACGGAGTGATATTTCCTTCTCAATTTAAACACCATGTTTCTTAAAGTGTTGTAAAGAACATCAGTAGAAACTTTTTATATCAGTACAGAGCCTTTGAATCCCATCTTCATGTGACCAATCTGTCTCATTCTTTTCTGTCAATACAGTATATGCATTGACAGCTCTGTATTTCTGAAGAGAAACACTGTCTTTCTACAATACCTAAAATGGTTAGAATTAGTTCAAGGAACTTTAGATTAAGTTTACATGTGAGTAGCTTTGGGTTAAACCTAGGTCTCTAAGTCAAATAAAGATACAGGCCTTTGCTTTCAAAATTAATGAAGTGTCTTAAAATTTAATCATTCTGCGATCAGAAACAGTAACCAGGCTTCTAATTCTGTTTGAATATTGCAGTGAGTAACCCAGTCCTTGTTCTGTCATTCATTCCGTCCGCAATTTCGTGTTCGGTTCATAACACTGTCATCCATGAATGGATTTTAATATTACTTGGCACAAATGTTTCCCATGACGAGGCGACGTGTCATGCGCAAAACCCTGAACCCTAGCTCAAAGGTCAAGGTCATAATTGGAGGTCAATGATCAACAGGGTTTTTTTTCTTGCCGGGACCATAACTCTGCCATCCACGAAAGGAATTTAAATATAACTGGGCACAAATGTACCTTATAATATAACAATTTGTGCACTACTTTCAGATTCCTTGCTCAAAGGTCAAGGTCACACTTGTTAACATGTTAACATGGCATGAACAGGTTTGTTTCGTGTCCGGTAGATAACTCTGTCATTCATGAAGAGATTTTAATATCACTTGGCAAAAGTGTTTCCCATGACAAGACCACATGTCATGCGCAAATCCATATCCCTTGGCTCAAAGGTCAAGGTCACAATTGGAGGTCAAAGGTCAAGAGGTCTTTTTTCTGTCCGGTCCATAACTCTACCATCCATGAAGAGATTTTAATATTACATGGCACAAATGTTCACCATGATGAGACGACGTGTCTTGCGCAAAACCTGGACCCCTAGCTTAAAGGTCAAGGTCACAATTGGAGGTCAAAGGTCAATAGGGTGTTTTTTCCTGTCCCGTCCAGAACTCCTGTCATCCATCAAGGGAATTCAATATTACTTGGCATAAATGTTCCCCATGGCTGGACGAAGTTTTATGCGCAACACCCAGAACCCTAGCATAAATATCAAGGTCACACTTGACAAGACAAGACAAGCAAATCCATATCCCTTGGCTCAAAGGTCAAGGTCACATTGGAGATCAAAGGTCAGTAGGATTTTTTCCTGTCCGGTCTATAACTTTGTCATGCAAAACAGAATTTAAAGATAAGTTTGCACACATATTTCGCTGGATGAGACAGCGTGTCTTGAGCAAAAAAGCCGGGCCCTTAACTACAAAGGTCCAGGTCACACTTCGAAGTCAAAGGCCAAAAGGGCTTTTTCCTGTCTGGTCTGTAACTCAATAATCCTTAAAGGGATTTTAATATTACTTGGCACAAATGTACATCACCATAACACGGAGTTTTATGTGTAAGAGACGGATCCCTAGGTCTAAGGTCAAGGTCACACTTAGAGGCCAAAAAACTCATATACAAGAATGACTTTGTCTGGAGCATTTTTTCTTCATGCATGGAGGGATTTTGATGTAATTTGGCACAAATGTTCGCCACCAAAAGACGGATTGTTTTGTAAAAGAACCAGATCCCTAGGTCTAAGGTCAAATTCAAGAATGACTTTGTCTGCAGCATTTCTTCTTCAAGCATGGAGAGATTTTTATGTAACTTAGCACAAATGTTCACCATCATGAGACACACTTGTTGCTAGAATAACGTCCCTTTGTTATTACTATATTTAGGTTTCATTGTAACTTTTGTATTTCTGGCCGTAGGGAAAAATCAAGACCACTTTTCTGTGGTACAACATGCATGTTACATCCAATTGTTCGGTGTTTTTTTACCTATCTCTACCTGGTAAATAGTTTCTAGTTGACATATATTATATAGATTTTTTTTTGATTTTCCTTTGTCATTACTATAAATAACCTATATGGTAACTTTTCTATAATCTGCCAAAAATATATGAAAACAACTATAGGATTTTGTATATGCAAATTTTCATCCAAGTGTTTTGTTATAACATATTGTATATATAGTACAATATTAATTATATATCATTGAAAGATATCAGTTCATTATGTCATACTATACTGCAGCAGAAAAAATAGGTGCATTCCAGTAGGGGACTTTGTATTGCTTGGCAATATTTCATTCACTTGTTTAATATCCTTTTTTTCTAAAGAGATGTGTTTATTTTAGAATAAAGTTTTACAAACTGCTCATATATGACTTGTACTTACTGCATGTTTTGTCTTCTTCCCACCACCAGATGATGTTTACGATGGCATATGGTGATTGAACTGTCTGTTAGGCCGTCCGTCTGTCTGTACAAAGGTTACTATGTTTGGACTTCTTCTTCTTGTACCAAGCCCGCTTGTCAGGCACCTTGGATAATTACACACGCACTGACATTTGGACTAAGAAAGTAGCATGGTGTGCTCCTACTGGTTGGATTTCCGGCTAACTAGATTGGACTGTTTCGTATAGCACCAACTTCGATTGCCAGGAATCTTGGTATTCACACAGAATCAGCAATGGACCATCCAACCAAGTCACACACCCTGGCTTCGACCGTGACCTCATTTCAATTCAGAAATAACATGGGAGTGGTGATGTTTGTAAAGTGTTCGTTCAAAGCGCTGGGGCTGGGTGTGTGAGTTGACGGGGGGGGGGGGGGCATGTGTGTTTATTAAACACAGTGTGATGTTGCTGAAAGCATTTCATTACTTGCATTTACCTCAACTTAGTAGACATTCTCACGGAGTTATCACAGCAGCTTTATTACACCCCAAGATACGAAGTATATGGGTACTACATTGTAGTTGCGTCTATCTTTCTGTCAACATCTATTGGTCGGATTTCATTGATATAACACTTGTTACTACCAAGCCTAGTTTTGCATATCCTTGGTGCGTAATAATCGAACAAGTAGTTACATAGTTATCTGTCCTTGATCAACAAAAATTCTAAATTATTTTTTTTTAACTATCGCCCCACCAGTACTCTCAGTGCTTTGATTATTATTAAAGATCCGAGTACATTACGTTACGAGGTGACTGGTATTGAAAACAGACCAGTCCATCTGAAGGAAATAGCTCTCTGAAGTTTGATATTATGACACACTACATTGCATATATTCAATAACACAAAGTAATTAATGTGTTACAATTACTCGGATTTTAAGATTGGATATTTCTTAACAATTTGCAATATCACATGACATTAAGTTCAAAGCTTTATTTTCCGCAGTAAAATATTCAGTTCTGTTTTCGAACATACGACCAAAAATAAAATAAAAGGTTACAACAGGTCTTTGGCCGGGTTCTCGAAGAAAAATCCGGCTTTGGATTAGATCTGCAATGAGTCTCATGTTAACATTATTGTTCACTCAATATCTTGACAAGTAATTTACATAGGACTTTGAAACTTCATAGGTATGTTGGTCTTGATGTGTATATGACAACTGCTGATTTCAGGGTCACTGGGTCAAAGGTCAAGGTCACAAGGACCTGAACATTGAAAATAGTTTACGCTCAATATCTGGACAATAATTTCACCGAGGACATTGAAACTTCATAGGTATGTTGGTCTTGATGTGTACATGAACCCCTGCTGGATCGACGGATGGTTGAATGGGTGAATAGATAGAATAATGAGTTTCATGTTTACCTTTTTGTTCACTCAATATCTTGACAAGTATTTCACATATGTTGGTCTTGATATGTACATGACCTCTACTGATTTCAGGGTCACTAGGTCAAAGGTCAAGGTCACAGGGACCTGTACATTGTAAATGGTTTACGCTCAATATCTGGACATATATTTTACCTAGGACATTGAAAATTCATAGGTATGTTGGATTTGATGTGTACATGACTGCTACTGGATGGATGGATGGATGAAAAATGAGTCTCATGTTTACCTTTTTGTTCACTCAATATCTTAACAAGTATTTCACATAGGATCTTGAAACCTCATAGGTATGTTGGTCTTGATGTGTATATGACCACTACTGACTTCAGGGTCACTGGGTCAAAGGTCAAAGTCACAGGGACCTAAACATTGAATATGGTTTACGCTCAATATCTGGACAAATAGTTCACCTAGGACATTGACACTTCAAAAGTATATTGGTCTTGATGTGTACATGACTGCTACCGATTTCAGGGTCACTGGGTCAAAGGTCAAGGTCACAGGGACCTGAACATTAAAAATGGTTTACGCTCAATATCTGGACAAGTATTTCACTTAGGACCTTGAAACGTATGTTGGTCTTGATGTGTATATGACCCTTATTGATTTCGGGGTCAAAGGTAAGGTCACAAGGGTATAAATATTGAAAATGGTGTTTTTCTTACCTTTATTTTTACACTAGTTTATTTTTTTAAATTTTATTTTCTACCTGTCCATTTCTTTTTCCCCTTTTCCTTCAATAGTGCTTATTAATTTGGGGCTTATTTTTGTATGCCTTTATTAGAACTTTAACTCATTATCACCTTATTCGGAAAACCCGGCCAAAATGACGTCAGGCATTAGCTGCTTGTTATATGCTCTTCTTAGGATGAAAGATTTGACATATTTGTATTTGTGACAATTTAGTTACATACTTCTGTTAGCTGTTTACAAATGTTATTCGACTGCATGCCACTACTACTTGTTGTCTGCAAGCAACTGATGGAAAACGAAAAACATAAGATCTCAAATACAATTTGCCACGGCTGTAGACAGAACCAGTGTGTCCTATTTGTTCGTATTATTGTGCAATATTCATTCAGCTTAACGAGAGCGGAGCCAGATACCAGATTTTAAGCACAATCATTATCTAAAATTATTGAAAAATAAACAAAAATTTTTCGGCTCTTATTTTCGAAACAGTGTTCTGCAAAATGTAATTTCACCTATATCTTTGAATCACCTAATGACAGTGGATGTAATACACATGTATTACATACGAACATTAACATGAAACATATTTATACAACGGTTATTAATGGATGAAATAATTTATCAAGTAAAATGTGAAATTTCGCCGTTTAAGACCTTATAGTTAATCTTTAACTACTGCGCATAAAAAAAAAACAGAAGTAACGAGACAAATTGTAACGTGTTTTTAAAGATGTTATGTCTGATCTTAATTATAGATTTGTATATCACGTAACCCTTCCAATTTATATTTGGATTTAATGCAGCGCTTGTCATGGATATATAAAGCCCTTATATTTGAATATCGGACCATACAGCATGATATTTTTATTATTCTGATATGTATGATTTAGACCTTGAATTAGTTATTTACGTCTTAACCAAATATTTTTAATCTGTAGATGATAGGTGATTGTAAGCGCCTAACATGATATTTTTGTGCTGAATGGTATTTCAATTATTAACATTGTCATTGGAGAAACATGCTATCTCGGTTAACATGACCCGGTCAAAGGTATTTTGTTCCGTAGGGTTACATAGTTGTTAAACAGGTTGATAAATTGGTTCTTACACAGACGTTATTGAGGCATTAAACAATTTGAACACAGCAAAGAGCAGAAGGTAAAATTAAACCTTCTTATTCGGCTATGTGAAACTAATACGCTATTCGAAATGTCCTTAAAATAGTACACAAAGCGCAAAATTATGAATCAAGGAAGTATTGATTTTACCTAACTTTATCATATCACCTGGACACAGATATGCATAGGGGTTTTCTCCAGAGTATTACTAATGTAAGATTCCTTATTTTCTAAACTTCTAGCTTTTTAGAAGTAACTTGTTTCATTTTATATTATTTCTATTAATCATCAAGTAAGATTTTTTAAATGTATTTTTCGAAATTCACAGTAAAATGTTGTCTTCATTTTCGCATGTCTTGATACGTACCCTACTGGAAAACAATTTCCTAACTTCGATCTGTTTTGTGCAGCGTGTACAATTTTACAGTGTTCAAAGATTAACACACTTGATGTAAATTGTTGTCATTGCATGACATTGAAACTCCATTGTTATGACACATCTTGGTTTATCAATGCAAAAGGCCTATGAACAAACAGTAATATCTAAACTAACCCTTTCGAACTAACATCGGTGAAGGGCAACTGATTCAAAGTCAGTGACCTTAACCACTCCGCCATATGTAAAGTCCCAAACACATTAAGTACTAAAATAAAGCGACACAAAATCAATAATTTAAATGAATTATTACAAACATAAATTGGACGAGTGATAGACTAACGTTACATATAGCATAGTGAGGTACATGAGACAAAATGTCTTTCTTTGCTTATTCGATGTTTAACTTGTATTATGGGTTAAATTACTTGAATCCTTATTCATCCGCACGTCAAATAAAGTTATTAATATATTTTTTCGCACAGTCCATTTTTTTGTCACTTAGGACAACACCAGAGATAGCCGAAAAAATTGTAACTATTTACATGTAGTCATTATTTAAGGGTAAATCAAAGCACTGTAACAGTTTGAATAACAAATTATACTAATTAGTATAGTATTATGTGCCGAAGAGGTCACTGCTTACATGTGGCCTTTAGCTGATGGTATGACTGTTATATTGCACTAATTTAAAACATGGATAATGCAAATAATTGAAATCACTCCACTGCTGATTACATCAATTCCTTACTTTATCCTAGAAATAGAAGTTTTCATAGTAAAATACTATCACAGGTTTCTGTTTATATTAAGAGTAATAAGAACTTGTCATTTCTATCATAATCATCTCCAAATTCGGGTGCATAGTGTAATAAAAACACATGGAACCTGATTAAATTTTATAATATCATGGATATCAATACATGACCAAGGTGGAAGGTCATGGTTGAAAGGTAATGTTGTGGAAATGTGATGTTTCTGTTTATTGTGTTTCAAAACTGTATACAATAAACAAAACAATATTACTACAATCTTATGTTTTAAGATTCTGCATGACTAATATTGAGAGTGGGGATCAGCCTTGTATAGTCAGAATTGGCAACCCTGTGATGCTTAAGATAGACATTTATTGTGAAAAATCTTTGGCCACCCCTCCAACTTTTAAAAACAGTAGATAAAGGTAAGAAGCATTTAAATGTATTGAGATGGCTTTGTGAATTTGATATGATGTCTTGACAAAAATGTTAAAGGGAATTCAGGGTAGGTTTAACCTCCCTCCCTCAAACTTTGAATACACTCCTACACCACTGAAACAGAAATATACAAATAGGAAAAGTGACTACCATCCACTCTTTTTCAAGGTTAGACCAGTAGTACTAAGAAAATAAGGTGTGTAATCAAAAGTGACACTGTATAAGTGCAAATGACAAATTGCAGGTTTTGAAATCTTATACTTAAGCTTGCCTATGTACATGTAAAAATGAAGACATGGGTATATTTAAGTTACAAAATCATTCACCATCACAGTTCCGCCAGGCAACAATTTACCAAGATGTAAAAACAGTATATAGTCTACCAACCATGATGAACATTGTGTACTAAGTTTAATAGATACTAATATAATTCCTGAATCTCTCTGTGCAAATAACATAATATCACTTTTATCAACAAATATCAATCAATTTAACTCTTACCATCATATCATTTACATAGCATATAACAACCAACATTCCCAGAATTCATTAAAATATAGGTAATGTTTGAATCTTTAAAGAATCATTAATGACTTTGTTTATAAAGATGTTAACTTTAACTAAATTTTAAGGATTTAAAACTTGTCTGATACTCCATCTAACCCGGTAATTTCTTAGGAATATAATATTTTAGTTCTTTACAAGCTAAGGGATCAGAAACATGTCTCAGTTGAAATGTGCAGTCTTACGATTTCCATGATTCTTAGATTTATATCGATTTTTTAATGAATTTTCATTATATCGTACAGTGACAACCGATGTTATGTTCCCTACGCAAACGTCTGGACAGGAGCTATTATATAATACACGCTGAAATAAGCGTTACTATAAAGCTCGTCAAATGATTGGTGTAATTATCGCAATATAAACATTTACTACAAAACACTAAATAAGTTTATCTAATGCAATGCGTCTGAATTAATTTCTGACACAAATATTACATATTTTGAAAACTTTTGCTTCTGAATAAGTCCTGATCGTGTCATTGACTCCTATCTATACTCGCCCTGACTGGCATATTTTTTCATCTCGGTTTGTAACAGATGAAGATGTAATTTCCTGTAGATCATTTTTACTACTATAGTGCACACTTTACCAATAGTAAGAGTTTTCTGTTTATAACATAATCCATGTTAAAATTCTAAGGTGGTATGTTTTACAAGCACACCTAAGGTTGGAAAAATGATAAATATATTTTTTATTTTGTAGAAAGTGAAATTCTTTGAGTTGTTCAGTTCTTCCAGGAAATCTGGTATACTTTTATTTGAATATAACTTTATATCATTTTATATAAAAGCTGACATATAGTTAATTTCTTGTTCTACATTTTAATTTGATACATGCTTGGATATCTAAACAATCTGACGCGAAAAGCAAGTTCTAAAACGGTGGGTAGGTCCCAAAGTGCCATATGTATTGAAAGGAAATTTAATTTATTAATAAACTATAACTGTACATGTTATCGGAGTTGTCCACAAATTCCTAAGCTGTAACGTGTGGACCGATTAACCCGAAAGTCTAGTTTAAAATCATGTTTACGCAGCATACCTCTTGATCTTTAATCTTTATTCACCTCTGATCTGTTGTGAAAGATGACAGACTGACAATATCTTAGGCTCGCCCGCTTAGCTCAGTAGGTAGAGCGTCGGTCTACGGATCGTGGGGTCGTGAGTTCGATCCTCGGGTGGGACGTGTGTTCTCCGTGACTATTTGATAAACGACATTGTGTCTGAAATCATTGGTCCTCCACCACTTATACATTTGGGGAAGTTGGCAGTTAATTGTGGAAAACAGGTTTGTACTGGTACAGAATCCAGGAACACTGGTTAGGTTACCTGTCCGCCGTTACATGACTGAAATACTGTTAAAAAACGACGTTAAATCCAAAACAAACAAACAAACAATATCTCGGAGCTAAGCATGATATCGACAAAGCTCAAAAACAGTAGATAAAGGTAAAAAACATTTAGATGTACAGATATGGCTTTGTGAATTTGATATTTTGTCTTGTACGAAAATGTTAAGGGGATAGCTTGCCGGACACACTATTTCCTCCCTCCTTCAAACTTTGAATTTACTCCTACGCCACTGTAACAGAAATATACACATTCATTCCCTATTGATTAAATCCAAAGTAGTAACGGAAAAGAAGTGTTCAAATATAGAGCTTAACTTGCTGACATGTTAACCCTACATGGGACACGGATTGTCTAGTTTGAACCCTACGTAGGACACGGATTGTCTAGTTTGAACCCTACGTGGGATACCGATCGTCTAGCTTGAACCCTACTGGGGATAGGGTTAGCTTTCGTAATAAATTCATATCACGTATCATTTTTTATTTTTATTTGTCTATTGATAAAAGTTTGGATTTAACGCAACATTGGTCGTGCACTTATCATGAATCCAGTCATTTATATATCGATGCAAGTTTTAAGTCAAAATATCATGACAGAACATGTTAATAATTGTCACATATATGATTTTGACCTTTAAATAGCTGTTTACGTCTTAACCGAATTAATGCACAAAATGTAGTCTTTAAAATGGTACAAATATAAGCGCCTAACATTGTCTTCTGAGTTTCAAGGTTTCTCAATTATTAGCATGATCATATTTTGTTTGCTAAGGTTATATGGTTGATAAGCAGGTTTACAAAACGGGACTACAAGGAAGTTGTTGAGCTTTACCTAAATATAACAAAGCAACGTGCACAAGATAAAATCGAACAAATACTCCAATCGCAATATCCTTGAAATAGTAGCAAAACGGTTGTAAATCAATAAACAAGAAGGAAGTATTAATTGCACCTAACTTTGTTATATCATCTGGCGACAGTATATACGGGGGTTTTCGCAAGAGTATTTTGATGTAACTAGCTTTTTGTACTATAATTCTAGTTTTCTAAAAGTACCATGTAATTAGTGTTTGGGTTACATAAACCAATTATTTCAGATTTGTAAGTGCAATGTTTGAAGTTTATTGTAAACAGTTGTCTTTATTTTTGTATGTCTTGACATGGTCCCTATTGGAAAGAATGCCTAACTGTCAGCTGTTTTGTACATTAGGTTGTCGATATCTGTGTGGATATTACCTTACAATATTATTGAATAAAAACGCCAGTGTTGGCATTCAGTGAAACCCCGACTTTATTACACAGCTTGAACCTGTGAACACAAAGGGGCGATACGCATAAAGAAATGTCTTTACCTATTTTCACTTTTATGAACTTGTTAGTTTGAATCCAGATTCAAAATTCATAAGAGATTCAATTAAAATTCTACCAGTGCATATGTATGAACTATTTCAATTCTATATTGAAAGCACAACAAATTGAGTAAAGCAATACGAAATTAATATTCTTAATATATCAATTACAACTTTAGATAATGCCTAAAATTGTTTGTGTCTGATATCCCGTCCTACCCTAAATTTTTTACCCGACCCTAAATGTTTTTTTGGCCTTGGAGAATTTGTTTTCAATTTTTTATAAACAGAACGTTGCAAAACTGCACTATTTATGCTTTGAACATGGTCAGTGATGTTAAAAATCATCGACCTACCCTATTTGGTTAGCATGTTACCGGAAACAAACATTTTTAGGCCTATCATGTAAGCGTTATCTAACCATATACATACTGGAAGAAAAAATTACTTACTGGCAAGCTAGTATGCGCTGTAGCACTGATCTGCAAGTAAACGAGATAAAACTTCTTTTCTCTACTTATTTGATGTTTACTGTTGTATGGGTTACTCGAGGCCAAATTCATCCTAACGCAATGTCTGATATTGCATTAATGACTTTTAATATTAGATATATCTCTAAGTAGAGCCGAAAATGCAGTTATGTTTACATGTTTCTAAAAAGAGTAATAAAAAGGTAAGAAAATACACTCTAATTGTTCAATTAGAAAGTGAGACAAAGAGTTTAGTTTTTAGTGCCTATGAGGTATTATTCACATGAGGTCTGACTGTATTATATCTTCTAATGATTACAGCGGTATAACTCTTATAAAATCTACCGAAAACAGAGCAATTATTATTTCCCTTAAAACAAAACTATACTTTTATAATCAGTAGAATTTTTCTTTTGATTTCAATTATTTATTGTACAGTTCTGCTTTGCAATAAAATTGGTAAATGTATTTTTTTCATGCAAAATATTAGTAATTGTAAATAGATAATTGTTTTTATATCTGTTTAGGCTGAAACCCAAATTTAGAATTTAGAACTTAGCTATTGAGTACAACAGATTTAGTGCACTAACTTAAACATGTATATTTAAAGTAATTTAAAGAAACAAACTCTACCACTGATTGGTTCACTTTTGCATCTTAAAACTCTAGAAGCTGTAACAGAAATATCACAATAAAATCAGATCACATGATCACATACTGGAACTTCTTGATAGAAGCTGCATTTCTAAACACATTAATATATCTCTTGAAATAGTTCAAACACTGTTTACATAATTGGAATAATCATATTTAATCAATCAGACTGAACCAGATTATCAGTATAAATGCTTTTGTATAATTGCATTGTGAAATTATGTATAGAAAGTGTTTACTTGAACAAACAATGTCTTATGAAATGGTCACTGATCCCTATAGCAAGATACTTTTAAATTTAGTGGAATATTTTCTTGTTTGGATTTGCAACATTATTATCAGTAATTATACTAGAGGAAGCTTAATCTGATAGCTTACTGCATATTAAAGCATATCAAAGGATTAGAGAGTATGCTTTAAAACTAGCATGAGATTTTTGTGTAAAAGATATGTTAAAATCTCATAGAAAGTAGAACTAACATTCAGACCTGAGGTTCAATATAATACAGCTTTATGATGCAGAAAGTGAAAATCTTCGCTAAGTGCCTCTAAGAAATCTGTATCAGTACTAATTACACTATACATGTATATTGATTTCAATCTAGAAAATCTTATTAAAAAATATTTGACATGGAAATATAAGGACAACCAATGTGTGAAGAGCGTTACAAGTACCAAATATAATCTAGAGACATCCGCAGATGTGTTCATATGGCGATATATATGATGCCTTCCATGATACACTTATGTGTAACTCTATGAAAATCGGCGTATGATCCCTAGTTAAAATAATGAGCTTTCCCTAAACTGAACAAACTGGAACTTAGAAAGGGGATCTCAGGTTATGGACCCTGCATATCACAAAAACTGCCAAAAGACAAAATCAAAAAGCAGACAACATATCCAAGGGATGATTATGCAATATTCAAAGCTATGAAAGCCTCTCTTGGATCACGACCGCAAATTCTCATACTAATCTTTTTCTTGGACGTGGGTCTAGCTCTGATTAAAAGTGCTAATATCTTTCTTAGATGTATTAGTATAATTGAATGTGACATAAAAGTAACAATCTATAATAATAATAACAATGATTATAATCAAGTATACATCCCATTTTCTATAGCTTTATGGAACAATAGATGTCTTTTCATGTTGATATAGCACTTTCTGCTGTACATATATATCAGTATATGAAGTGCCTATACTTGTATGTGCAGTGTTTATACATGTATATGATGCGCTTAACACTGTATACGGTGTCTTTCATCACTATGTGCGGTGCTTTTAACTTTATATGCAGACCTTTCAGATGTATAAGTATGCAATGCTTTCATCTGATTGACAATGTGCGGTATATTTAACTTTGTATGCGATCAATTCAACTGTTTATGTGGTGCTTTCAACTTTATACATGTATGCGTCGCCTTTATGCTGTGCATTTAACTATGTATACTGTACTTTTAACTATATGAGGATTTAACTGTATACGGGATGCTCTTATTATATAGATACGGTGGTTTTTGCTTTATATGTTATGCTTTTAACTTTATATGATATGTTTTCTACTGTATACGTGGTACTTGCAACTGTATATGGATTTGTTTTACATTTTCGTGCGGTGGTGTCAGCTGCACATGTGGTGATTTCAGCTTTATATGTGGTGCTTTCTAATGTGTATGCGGTGCTTTAACGGTATATGCGGTTGTTTCACCTTTCGTTGGTCCTCTTTTCATTATGTGTAGTGGTTCGATTTTCATATTTGGTACTTTCAACTTTATTTGCGGTGATTTCAAGTGTATATGCGGTGCAAACTTCATTATGGTTAAACAACATTTTGAGATCCTGTTATAATGAAAAATAACGAGCATCGTCATCTATTTGTTCATCCACAAAGCGCTGGAAAATAGCGCCAAGCTCTACTTCGTCAAGCGCAGCTTTCAGTGCAGACGACATCCTTGACAGGTGGACCGGTGTAGAAGAGGCAGAATGCCCTCGAATAATATCATATGTCGGATGTTTTCGGCAATACTCGTCAACTCTCGTAATATTCCGATCTCATAATGTAGTTTGCACATAATGTTTTTTGTACCGCATATAAAGTTGAAAGCACAGGTCTGGACATAAATATAAAAGTACAGCATAAACAGTTAAACGAATCGTATATACAATTGAAAGCATCACATAAACAACATAATGCGCCACATAAAAAGTTAAAATCACCACATGTAGATTTAAAACAAATGCACATACACATGCAGGTACCTCATATACAGATGAAAGCTGAAAACACCGCGCATAAAGTAATTCCGATATAAAGTTATAAGCTCAGCATATGCAGTTGAAAGCACCACATATACAATTAAATGCACCACATATAACGTAGAAAGAACTGCATAAAAATTTAAAAAGACCACAAATGCAGATGGAATCACCGCATATAGTATTAAAAGCACCAAATATACAGTTAAAACAACCATATACACAGTTAAAATCACCGCAAATACAAATGGAAGCAGCGCCTATACAATGTTAAGCTCTTTATATACACATATAAACACCGTATATACGGGTAAAGGCATTTCATATACCGGTATATGTACATCATAAAATGCTATATCAACAACAGAAGACAGTTACGGCGTTCAATAGATTTAGGATAAGATTTTGATATGCTTAAATCTTGCAAAATTGCCTAGTTGTGCCAATAAAAGTGGTGCTCTGTGTGCTCTGACTTCGTACATTGCTGTACTTTTACTTCGTGGTTACCTACTTGAATGTTATTCTATACTATATATAGTCTGGTATTTGTTACTTATGTTCGAGTTTACCTCAATTCGGAATCTTTTTTTTTTTTTTGCACTGTCTCATCTAACTAGTTGAAAATAGGGCAAGTGAGCGGCTGTCATGCCCTAAACGCTTTTAAAAGCCGTGTATCGTTTACATGGACTAATGGCCGTTTTCTATTTTCAGCTTTTTTCTGTCCGTTTCGTTTTATATGTTATCTATACTTACACACATCTGTAACTGCTACATTTGACTTGTTTATCCTGAAATCATGTACATGCTAGTGGCGTTGTAGACTTATTGCTAAGTTGTATCGTTTGAAAGCTACCTGCGACAAGGATAGATAATATATTAAGCTGTCTTCAAAGTCGATGTTTAATAAATTCATATAACTTGTAAGCATTCCAATTTGTATTTGTTAAATGGTGTAATAATTCGCTACTCTGGCGTAGGTTCGTTGTTCTTATTTATTTATTTATTATCCATAATTAATTGGCCTAAAACATACATATAAACCTATATTAGACAGACATAAAAATAATTCAAACAGTACAGTATTGCATATATATAATCAACACGATCAAATACAACATACATAATAGTATATCAATTCACTGGATAAAATCTTACCACAGCGTCTGTATAAGTTATTTTAATAGAAATTGAAATAAACTAAGTTATACTATGGCTTCTCTATGAAAAACGTCTAACTCGTAAGAGTGGACTTAGGAAAGTGCGGGTATGGAAAGCAGATGCGTGCGCAGAAAAATACTGTTATTAAAAATGTATTTCTTCCTCTCATTCTAACTCCCGTGAAAAACAACACATAACAGACAATACGATTAGCCATGTATAATATAATAGATTGACAAGTGTTTACCAACTACAGTGCTTCAATGAACTTCTGCAATTTCCGCGAGAGGCGTTCATTGACGAGTATCACTGATTCCCCATGATTAAGTGAAAATATAAAACGCCGCATTGGACACGACAGTTAAGCCATAATATAAGTTCGTTGTATTTAATGCACCACCGGTGCTGTACGCATTGAGTCCAGTTATGTTGAATATCGAGGCAGTTTCTTTTCTCTAAAACAGCATGGTATATGTTTGACTTGGACATTAAAATAGTTATTTACTTTAGCCAATTTTCTTCCAACCTGTAGGTGACTTAAACACCTAACTTTGTTATGATATTTCAGTGATGAATGGTATCTTGATTATCAACATAGTAATTGGAGTAGCATGGTATATCTCATTTTTGCGTGATCACGTCAAAATCATTGTTCCGTAAGGGTATTTAGTTTCTTAGTATTTAGGTTGACCTAACACTCACAAGAGTGTTACTGAGACATGAAACAATTTGAACAAAACAAATATCACGAGATAAAATCAAACCTTTATATTTGACTATGTGAAACTATTACACTAAACGCACTGTCCAAAAATAGTACCAATAACGTAAATGATCAATTGCACCTAACTTTGTCATGTCATCTGGAGAAAGATACGCATAGGGGTTTTCTCCAGAGTAATAATAATGTTAGTTTTGTTATTTTCTATATTTGTAGCTTTTTAAAAGTAACATATTTCATTTTGTTTTACTTCTATTTATCATCTGGTAGACATTTGTGATTGTTATATTCGTAATTCATGGTAAACTTTTGCATGTCTTGAAACGATCCCTACTGGAAGATAATAACCTAACTTCAGATATTTAGCAGTAAATTTGCACAGTTAGAGGATATCACCTTACAATTACTAGATATAAATTGTTGAAAGAAATAAAAAAGAATTATGTCTTAAATCGACCTCTCCAGTCATTATTTCGGACATGGGTGAGCACCTTTAAGTTTGTGACTTTGCAGAACCAACAACATCCCAATGACTTCTCCATATAAAGAATTTGACACCCCAAGCGAGGTTTCGAACCCACATCGGTGAGGAGCAAGCGATTTCCGTGATAGACCGGTGGTCTAGTGGTAACACGCTTGACTGTCAATCCAGAGGTCCGGGGTTCGAATCCCGGTCCAGGCACTGGAAATTTCTGAGATGCTCTTGAGTGTCTCCCACCTAACTAAGAGGACTGTACTGGTTCTTCCCAAGACATGCTATACACCGGACACGTTAAAGAACCAGACTGTCTATTCGCAAAGAGCTAGGTTAAGTTAGCCGGACAGGCCTGTATCTAAAAAGGATTTCTCTCTATCTGTTCTGGGGGCTTTATCTCACTCTGTTCGCCTGTTCAGATCGATCTGTGTCTGTACTAGTAGAGGATGAATTTCTCGCCCTGTGTGGCTGCGTTTGCTATATGTAAAGCGCCTTTGAACGTGTTTATCATGAAAAGGGTGCTATATAAATCTGATACAATATAATAATAATTCGGCCAGCAACCATAAACAGGCGGTCGTGGAGGTACCAACAAATTAAGAATAATGTGAAACGATACAAAATCAATAGTTAATAATTTCATTAGTAGTTTATCAATTATAACTGACAACAAATTAGATGAATAATACATTAATGTATAAGTTAAGTATGCCCTTGCATTACAGGTACATCAGACTAAATATCTTTCTGCCTGTTTGATGTCTACCATGAGTTACTAGAACCCTGATTTATCCGTATAACAACAATTAAAGGCATTTTTAGTGTATTTCTATTTTGCACAGTTCCATTAATTTTGTCATGAAAGCTAGCATCTGGGAGAGCCGAAAAAGTGGTTTTTATTTACATGTAGTCATATTTATGAGGTGAAACAATACACTTTAACTGTTTAAGAAACACACTATACTAGTAGTATTTAGTGCCGAACATGAGGCCTTTCGCAAATGGCATGACTGTTATATAAGAGATCACCTTCCGATTGAAATACAAATGCTAAATAAGTAGATACTAGAGGGTACAATATTTGTGGTGTATCATTTTTAAAATATTTTAATTCTCTTTTCATTGATTAAAGCGTGATAACTCTTATAACATTTTGCCGAATACTGAGTAATTATTATCGCCCGTAAGTATACACTTTTTTAATTAGCCATTACTTATTGTACAGTTGTATTTTGCGATGTAATTGGTAAAGGCCTCTTTCATGCAAGGGAATAGTAAATACATTGATGTTCACATATCTCATTAAGTGAACACCCTAAGCATAGAAGTTGACTCCAACAGATGAAGCACTAAGTTAAAACATGGGTATGTTTTGCAAGTAATGAAAAACACGTCACTGCTGATTAAACCAATTCAGAAGGTAAAACGAGGCTGGATAATGATGACGAGAAAGTTGGTTACTTATTCCTTATTCCTTTTTCGAATAAGGAATATGTAACTAGGTACTTTTTGTTACTTATTCCTTATTCAAATGCGAATAAGTAACAGACACATTAACACCAGATAAAGTCTCATCTCCTACAAAAACGTGTTCTGAACACATCTCATATCTATTTCGCCAAGCAATGATAAAAGTCGAATAAGGAATAAGTAACTGGATTCATTTTGTTACTTATTCCTTATTCAAACGCGAATAAATAACAGACAAATTTACATCAAAATAAAGTGTCATCGCTTTCACTATTTCTTCAGCATGATTTAATTTTTCACTTTAAGACCCACTAAACGTGTTCTGAATACATGTCATATTGTTTTCTCCGAGAAATGAAAAAACTCGAATAAGGAATAAGTAACTGGCGTTATTTTGTTACTTATTCCTTATCCAAACGCGAATAAGTAACAGGCAAATGAATACCATATAAAGTCTCACCTCGTTCACCATTTCTTCAACATGATTTAATTACTCACTATTAGACCTACAAAACGTGTTCTGAACACATGTCATATTGTTTTCTC
This sequence comes from Mercenaria mercenaria, assembly GCF_021730395.1. NCBI lineage: Eukaryota > Metazoa > Mollusca > Bivalvia > Venerida > Veneridae > Mercenaria > Mercenaria mercenaria. The sequence continues at coordinate 46,178 of NW_026461119.1, read as the reverse complement.
CGAGAAATGAAAAACTCGAATAAGGAATAAGTAACTGGCGTTATTTTATTACTTATTCCTTATTCAAACGCGAATAAGTAACAGGCAAATGAATACCATATAAAGTCTCACCTCGTTCACCATTTATTCAACATGATTTAATTACACACTATTAGACCTACAAAACGTGTTGTGAACACATGTCATATTGTTTTCTCCGAGAAATGAAAAAAACTCGAATAAGGAATAAGTAACTGGCGTTATTTTGTTACTTATTCCTTATTCAAACGCGAATAAGTAACAGGCAAATGAATACCATATAAAGTCTCACCTCGTTCACCATTTCTTCAACATGATTTAATTACTCACTATTAGACCTACAAAACGTGTTCTGAACACATGTCATATCGTTTTCGCCGAGATCTGATATACGTCGAATAAGGAATAAGTAACTGGATTCATTTTGTTAATTTTTCCTTATTCAAACGCGAATTAGTAACAGACAAATTAACAACAAAAAAAGTCTCATCGCATTCACTATTTTTTCAACGTGACTTAATTACTCACTATAAGACCTACAAAATGTGTTCTGAACACATGCCATGTCTTTTTTCGCCTAGAAATATTATAAGTCGATTAAGGAATAAGTAACTAGTTTCATTTTGTTACTTATTCCTTATTCCTTATTCAAACGCGAATAAGGAACAGAGAAATAAATCCCAGATTAAGCCTCAAATTGGGCCAATTTTATGCTCTATCTCGTGAGATAGGGCATAAAATTGGCCCAATTTGGTGACACACTTTGCATTTGTTACAAGAATAACATCAAGTAACAAGATGTAACATTAAGTAACATGTAAAGACGTTTAAATAGTGTTCAGTAGCATGCGTAACATTTTTTATACAGTCGCGCCTTCTCAGACAAATAATGTGTAACATGCGTTACATTTTAACTGTGGAAAGACGCCTCTTCTCAGACACACGTAACATAAGTAACATCCACGAAACATCCTTGTAACATCCTCGTTACATCTATAAAACTTTACTAAGGAAGTTTTACGGCCGAATTAAAAATATGAGGTGTAACATGTGTAACATTTTGGCCGAAAATGACGGATCTTCTCAGACACACGTAACATAAGTAACATCTATGTAACATCCTTGTAACATCCTTGTTACAACTATATAACACTACTTAAGACGTATTTCATCAAAATTTAAGAAATGAGGTGTAACATGTGTAACATTTTGGCTGCAAAATGACGGATCTTCTCAGACACACGTAACATAAGTAACATCCAAGTAACATCCTTGTAACATCCTTGTTACCTCTATATAACACTAATACAGACGTATTTCGGCCGAATTTAAAATATGAGGTGTAACATGTGTAACATTTTAGCTACAAAATGACGCCTCTTCTCGGACACACGTAACATTAGTAACATCCATGTAACATCCTTGTAACATCCTTGTTACATTTATATAACACTACTTAAAACGTATTTCGGCCGAATTTAAGAAATGAGGTGTAACATGTGTAACATTTTAACTACAAAATGACGCTTCTTCTCAGACAAGCGTAACATAAGTAACATCTATGTAACATCCTTGTAACATCCTTTTTACATCTATATAACATTACTAAGGACGTTTTCCGGCCGAATTTAAAATATGAGGTGTAACATGTGTAACATTTTAACTACAAAATGACGCCTCTTCTCAGACAAGCGTAACATAAGTAACATCCATGTAACACCCTTGTAACATCCTTGTTACATCTATATAACACTACTAAAGACGTATTTAGGCCGAATTTAAGAAATGAGGTGTAACATGTGTAACATTTTAACTACAAAATGACGACTCTTCTCAAATACATAACATAAGTAATATCCATGTAACATCCTTGTAACATCCTTGTTACATTTATATAACACTACTAAAGACATATTTCGGCCGAATTTAAGAAATGAGGTGTAACATGTGTAACATTTTAACTACAAAATGAAGCCTCTTCTCAGACAAGCGTAACATAAGTAACATCCATGTAACACCCTTGTAACATCCTTGTTACATCTATATAACACTACTAAAGACGTATTTCGGCCGAATTTAAGAAATGAGGTGTAACATGTGTAACATTTTAACTACAAAATGACGCCTCTTCTCAGACACACGTAACATAAGTAACATCCATCTAACATCCATGTAACATCCTTGTTACATTTATATAACACTACTAAAGACATATTTCGGCCGAATTTAAGAAATGAGGTGTAACATGTGTAACATTTCAACTACAAAATGACGCCTCTTCTCAGACAAGCGTAACATAAGTAATATCCATGTAACACCCTTGTAACATCCTTGTTACATCTATATAACACTACTAAAGACATATTTCGGCCGAATTTAAGAAATGAGGTGTAACATGTGTAACATTTTGGCTACAAAAAGACGCCTCTTCTCAGACACGCGTAACATAAGTAACATCCATGTAACATCCGTGTAACATCCTTGTTACATCTATATAACACTACTAAAGACATATTTCGGCCGAATTTAAGAAATGAGGTGTAACATGTGTAACATTTTGGCTACAAAAAGACGCCTCTTCTCGGACACACGTAACATAAGTAACATCCACGTAACATCCTTGTAACATCCTTTTTACATCTATATAACATTACGAAGGACGTTTTTCGGCCGAATTTAAAATATGAGGTGTAACATGTGTAACATTTTAACTACAAAATGACGCCTCTTCTCAGACAAGCGTAACATAAGTAACATCCATGTAACATCCGTGTAACATCCTTGTTACATCGTTATAACACTTAGTCTACTAAAGACGTATATCGGCCGAATTTAAAATATGAGGTGTAACATGTGTAACATTTTGGCTACAAAAAGACGCCTCTTCTCAGACACGCGTAACATAAGTAGCATCCATGTGACATCCGTGTAACATCCTTGTTACATCTATATAACATTATTCAGGACGTTTGTCAGCCTAATTTAAGAAATGAGGTGTAACATGTGTAACATTTTGGCTACAAAAAGACGCCTCTTCTCAGACACGCGTAACATAAGTAACATCAATGTAACATCCGTGTAACATCCTTGTTACATCTATATAACATTATTAAGGACGTTTTTCAGCCTAATTTAAGAAATGAGGTGTAACATGTGTAACATTTTGGCTACAAAAAGACGCCTCTTCTCAGACACGCGTAACATAAGTAACATCAATGTAACATCCGTGTAACATCCTTGTTACATCTATATAACATTATTAAGGACGTTTTTCAGCTGAATTTAAGAAATCAGGTGTAACATGTGTAACATTTTGGCTACTAAAAGACGCCTCTTCTCGGACACACGTAACATAAGTAACATCCACGTAACATCTTTGTAACATCCTTGTTACATCTATATAACATTACGAAGGACGTTTTTCGGCCGAATTTAAAATATGAGGTGTAACATGTGTAACATTTTGGCTACAAAATGACGCCTCTTCTCGGACACACGTAACATAAGTAACATCCACGTAACATCCTTGTAACATCCTTTTTACATCTATATAACATTACTAAGGACGTTTTTCGGCCGAATTCAAAATATGAGGTGTAACATGTGTAACAGTTTAACTATAAAAAATCGCCTCTTCTTGGACACACGTAACATAAGTAACATCCATGTTACATCCTTGTAACATTCTTGTTACATCTATATAACACTATTTCAGACGTATTTCGGCCGAATTTAAGAAATGAGGTGTACCATGTGTAACATTTCTGCTACAAAAAGACGCCTCTTCACAGACACACGTAACATAAGTAACATCCATGTAACATCCTTGTAATATCCTTGTTACATCTATATAACATTACTAAAGACGTATTTCGGCCAAATTTAAGAAATGAGGTGTAACATGCGTAACATTTTGGTTACAAAATGACGCCTCTTCTGGGACACGCGTAACATAAGTAACATCCATTAAACATCCTTGTTACATCTATATAACACTTACAATAATTGAATTCCGCTTAAGCTGGCGTTAGTTGGGGCGTGAAGGGTGTTGCATATTATCTCTTATTAACAGACTCAATCATACCCAGTCTGCTAATATTTGGCTTGTTTACGTTCTGCGCTTGCAATGAATCTTTGTCACCCAATTTTAAGACAAGTGGGCCATTATAACCCAGGATCGCTCACCTGAGTAATATGAGCTACATATATCAAATGTCAAACTGATGCTAAAATATTAAAAAGTAGGTCAGTAGGTTACATTCATAGTCGCTGAAAGTCAGCTTTAAGATCAGTGTGCAAAACTGTACATGTACATATGTACATGTACATAAGATACAAGGCTGTATCTTAAAGTAACAAGATAGCAGGGCCTCTTCTCACCCTAGGGGCATAATTCAAATAATCTTGTTAGAACTCAACTAGGCAATGATACATACCAACCAGAGCTGCTTTTGAGAATAGCGAATGTCTCCCACAACTGCCAAACTATCTAAATAGCAAGTCTGTCTTTATATACTGTTTACTCAATTCAAGGGCCAGAACTCCAAAATGCCTAGACCGATTTGGCTCATTATCGCACTTGTCCGAGGTCTTGTGTTCAAACACATTTTGTTTAATTTTGGTGAAGATAGGATGAGAAATGTTCGACTAAAAGTGCGGACAAGAGCAAAAAGGTCGATGTTTCGGTAATTCAAGGGCCGTAACTCCAAAATGCATAAACCGATTTGGCTAGTTATTGAACTTGGCTGAGGTCTCATGGTCAAACACATTTTGTTCAAGTTTAGTGAAGATTAGATGAGCAATGTTTTACTTAGAGTTCGGACAAGAGTTAAAAGGCCGATTTTGGTAATTCAAGGGCCGTAACTCCAATATGCCTGGACCGATTTGGCTATTTATCGAACTTGGCAAAGGTCTTATGGTCACACACATTTTATTTAATATCAGATGAGAAATAATGTTCTACTTAGAGTGCGGACAAGCTTTGTGACAGGCAGACAGACAGACACACGCACACACACACACAGACTGGAGTAAATCAATATGTCTCCCACGCCACTGTGTGGTGGGAGACATAAATATCAAAGGCCTTCAGCCTCGATTTTTCCTTATATAAGTCTATGTAAAACTTGGGACACCGTGGGTGGGGCCTCTTTTTAACTAAGGGGCATAATTTGAATAATCAAGGTATAGAGGACCACAAGGCAATGCAACATACCAAATATCAAAAGCGTATGCATTCCAGTTTCATATAAGAAGATTTTTAAAAATTTTCCTATATAAATATAATGTAAAACTATGGACCCCCAGGGAAGGACCTCTTCACCACAGGGTAATAATTTGAACAATCTTGGTAGAGGACCATTAGGCAATGCTACATACAAAACATATGAGTTTTTCCCCTATACAAGTCTTATTTAAACCATGTGACCCCGGTCTGGGCGGGGCAACATTTGATCCTAGGGGGATAAATTGAACAAACTTGGTAAAGGACCAGTAGATGATGCTACATACCAAATATCAAAGCCCTAGGCCCTGTGGTTTTGGACAAAAAGATTTTCAAAATTTTATCTAAGTCTACAATAACCATGTGACCCCTGTGGCGAGGCCATATTTGACCCTAGGGGGATACTTTGAATAAACTTGGTTGAGGACTAGTTGATGACGATACATACCAAATATCAAAGCCCTAGGCTCTTAGGTTTTGGACAAGAAGATTTTCAAAGTTTTTCATATATAAGTATATGTAAACCATATGACCCCCAGGGTGGCCTTATTTGATCCTAGGGGGATAGTTTGAACTAAACTACCAAATATCAAAGCCCTAGCTACTGTGGTTTTGGACTAGTTTTTTAAAGTTTTTCCTTTTGGTTGCCATAGCAACCAGAGTTCTGCATGGATTTCAATTCTTTGAGCAATATTGATAGGGGGCACCCAAGGAGCATTTCTGTGAAATTTAGTGTAAATCTGCCCAGTGGTTTTGAAATTTACAATAGGGTCACCAAGAGATCATTTCTACAAAATATTTTTTAAATCCGGCTAACAGTTTCTGACAAGGGATTTTCAAAGTTTTTCCTTTCGGTTGCCATGGCAACCAGTGTTCTGCACGGAATTAAATTCTTTTGGCACTTTTGAAAAGGGGCCATCCAAGCATAATTCCTGTGAAGTTTGGTGTAAATCTGCCCAATGGTTCTGAAGATTTTTTAAACAAAATGTTGACTCACAACGGACATCAAGCAGTCACAAAAGCTTACCTTGTCGCTACGTGACAGGTGAGCTAAAAATTGTGCAAGCGGGGTGGGGGGAAGAGAGACATGCGTAAAATTTTTGACTACAATTCGACGCCTTTCCTCAGACACAAGTAACATCCATGTTATATCCTTGTACACAACCCTGAGCACATATGAATGGCGAGACTTCCAATAGCTGATGTGTGAACTGAAGTATCTAGGTACTAGCTGTAAAGAGGGACAGTTGCTATGTTACTGCAAAACTGTGCCTACTACCATTTTTTCCATTTCGTCTTGTGTACTGTATTCTCCAAATTAAGACAGAAATGAGATAAAATGAATGCTGTCCTTTTTATTCTATTATATTAGCATATGAACATTCAAAAATTACAGCAAAGATAAAACTTAAACAAAAATTACATATCTGGAAACAAGATAAATCTATTGCAGGTAAAAACAAATGGGAAAGCTTGTGTGCATAGAAGACCGTGTGTGGTTCAGACTCAGGGTTCTTCGAAAAACAGCCGAAACAGTGGAAATTTTTTATACATTTTTATTTACAGAACCTAACTTTGGTGAACCTAGTGAGAGACTGTTATTTTGCCAATTAAAAAAAATGGGCTATTTTCAAATAAGTACTTTAACAATCTTAAACAGCAAGAAATGTCAAATTGTTCAATTAACTTATATGAAACAAAAATATAGAATTACTTAAAATTACAGTAACAAATATAAATTGATAAGAACTTTTTATAATTAACTAATTTGAACAAGAACTGTGCGTAAGACAGCACACTCCACTATTTGTTAATTTGACAATAAATGAGTTTGTCTCAATAAGAGACCTATACCAAAGTTATGTGCAAAACACAAAGTCTGATGATGATAACAAAGATGTATTTTGAAGTCATTATCTTTCATAGTACTAAAGTTATGTCCAGAAAAAACGAAGCTTGTCAAAACAATTAAGTATGAAAGGGGCATAATTTGGTCAAAAATACAAATTCAGAGTAATTGCAATTGCAGAAGATAATGATAGAAGCATATTTTATGTCTCAAGTCATTATCTGATACCATAAGTTATTTTCAGAAGGCAAAGATTACCAAAAAAACTATGAAAAGGCAACAATGCAAATGATGATTTTAAAGTAATATTTCCAATTTCAAGTCATAAACTTTTAAAGTATAAAATTTGTCTAGAAACATTTTTGAAAAAAAATCAAAATGAAAATAATTCAAAACAACTTGATGACCTTTACTTTGGGTATAATGGGCATAGCCACTGCACATACTGTGTATGCTGAACAATGTTTTTGGTGAAGTGACAGAAAGATATAAGCAATAGTAACAAAGATATGACAGATAAACATTGCCAAAAACTTTAAAAATGACCAAAGTATAACACCTTAGTGATCTTGACAAGCACATACGTTCTTTGTATGCTTTACAATTTTTATCTGAAGTTACAGTAAAATTTAGGCAATGGTAAAAAAGATAAAACAGAAAAACAAAGGTAATCTTAAAAAATAACCAAAGTATAACACCTTGGTTACCTTGACCTAAGAGGTAATGGGGTTCAGCCCCTGCACATTTTATCACATGCTGAACAATGTTAACATGAAAACTCTGTAAGATATAAGCAGTTGTAACTTAGCAAAACAAAGGTTCCCAAAAAACTTTAACCCAGAAAGCTCACTTCAACATCACTGCTGGGCACCCCTATTCTCCAAGTAGTGGAGCTAAAAAATGAAAAAAAAACAAGGAAACGGCACAGTACTGATATGAATTACCCATGAGTCCATGTCAGATACAAATGCAGATGTTATTTTTTCACTCTGTTCTGTATTATGATAAATTTATAACAACAGCAAATAAACTTTTAAGTCAAATTATCCTAGTCATTTTGTTTTTTTTCACACTGTTATTCCGCTGGCCAGATTACTATTGTCAATCATTTTATCGAATCATATCTTATATTTGTCTTAATTTTGGTTTAACATAAAACACACACTAATTTCTCCTGCTTCTGATGCGTGTCTGTCTCAGGTTAGATCGTGAAGTTGGCATACGCCGTTTGTATACCCTTCTCTGAATTTGTAACTCTGGACTGACTGCATCCGTGGCAGCTTCAGTGACTATATTTTCATCTCCTGCAATGTTTACACCAGCTTCCTCTACCACCTCTTCAACACCTTCCCTGGACATCACTGGAAAATACAATTCATGACATCTCATAAATGACAATGTTTAGTCTCACAGTTGTATGAATTTATTTAGTCTTAATCATTTCCAACCCTGTAAAAAAAATTTTAATCTGTTTTGAACATTTTTTCTATTTTAAATAAATACATGTACATAGACAGAAACAACAGGCATTCAATTCTATTAAGTATCAATTTGCAAGCCTTTTTTCATATGCATTTTTTTATTATATATGTATATCACCAAATACAAATGATATTCAGTGTTCCTGGATTCTCAACATTTTTCTCTGAAATTACAGGTGTACATCCTCAGCAGAAATGTTTACTTAATCTGATTGATAGGTTACTGTGCTTATCTATCTTAAATACACTTATTAAATCATTTTAATTTTCTTTAAACATGTTTAACTTACAAGTTGTAATTGTGTTTTTGAGGTCCTCTCTCAAGCTACTGAAATCAAGTACAGGGGCCCCTAACTAACGATCCCTTCATTTTGACTACTTTAGAAGGTTGTCCAAATCTTTCTTTTCTAAAGCCTGGCAAGTGGGGAGTCGTTCACTCCACAGACTTCCACGAGGAATGCCCTGATGACCCTGATCTCATCGCCTTTCAAGTCAGTGTTCTGGAAGATCTGAAAAGTAATGTATGTACATGTTATGTCATTGTACATAAACAAGGAAATCCATTGACAGATTTAATCAAAATTTTAAGAGAAGCAGTTTTAGCTCACAAAAAAGCTCTTTCATTATGTTACTTCTAAGGGGGTTACTTCTAACATCAACCATTATTACTAAATCTAAATTTATAGTCCTATCCATTGGTCTAGATGTAGTCACATGATCAATGATAAAAAGTTGACTCGAAGGCACAGCCAAAAACACATATTGACCGCCAACTGTGATGTCAACACGGTTTGACGTCAAAACAATACGACGTAATACACAATTTACCACAAAAAATGACCAAATTTGTATGTAATGTTTATACTTATTAGTAGTCTGGATTTAATAATAAAACAATTGTTGCCTTTTACATGGTCAATATGAGAATTTATAGACCTCGGTCGTTATCGCTTTTATCAGGTCGATAAATCCACATATCGACCTCACCAAAAGGCAATAATTGTATATTATTTTACATATTTTTTCATTCAAGATTGAAAGAATTTATACCCAGTACACATATTAAACAGGTTGCAAGTGAAATTAACTTTCATGTCTTGCCCCCACTCTCTCAACCCCCAATTCCATTTTGTTTGTAGTCCAGCTTAGTTCCCCATATTCATCTCTTGCTTACCTGGTCCTCATAGTTTAACATCTTCTCAATAATAATGTTGGGCACACTGTCACTACCAGGCATGGTATCACTGATGTACGGAAACAGAACTTGCTCCAGGTACACTTGTACATCCGGAAGTAATTCAGATCTTCCTGCTCTCTCAAGTAACTGAAATTAAAATGTACCATTGAACATAGAATCTGTGAACCTATAATTATCAAAATGTTTGTATACGAAAGTATTGGTTTTAAGGTATTGGACCCCAGAAAGTTAGGTTTAAATATTGGCATTTGCACTGGCATTATTATATTCTTAAAGATAACTATGTTTTGCACTGTGTTGCAATTTTTAAACAACTTTTACTGTGCTGTTTTTTGTCAATTTATATAATTCGTGATATTTCCTCAAGCTCAAGTAGAGACAAATTTCAAAGTGATGACCCTATCCAAAACGTTTGCAGAATTCCTTTTTTCGTTATTTCAATACAAGAAACACCAAACTATTGGTAAAACACAAAATAAAACTGTCAATATCGTTTCTCTGGGGGTGCCTCAAGTAAACAGATGAATGAGACAGAATTCATACTCCAACGTTAAAAATCAAGGTCTGTTTTGAATTTTGCTCACTTCATTCAAAAATGAGTACCTAAACATCATTAGCATTCAAAAATAACATTGGGGCAGAAGTAAAACCAACCTACATTTCTTCCACAATAGATAATCTTAAGAATGAAGGCAAAATAGAGAACTTTTACTGCATGTTACTCAGTATTTTTAAAGATTTCACTCTACCCCTTCTAAATTCAATTTAAACAGCAAGATATCGCTTATCAAATAAAAATTTTCTACTTCTGTATAATAAATGAATTATAAATATTGTAACAATTAAAAACTTACTACAAAAAGTAAAATAAGGGGAAAAAATTGGTCAAAGTCGGGCTTGAACCAACGCCCCCCTGAACTTCTCAGTCAAAATCGGTTCATGGTAGAAATTGAAATCTCTTCAAAAAGGCAGTACTCTATTAAGGGTCTAAAACCTTAAAAAAATGTATATGATCACAAACATTACATCTGAACTAGACTATCTTACAAGTGCACCACATGCACCATAAACGTTCAGAAGTGATCCAGGAACAAGTGACAGCTGAGATTAACCATTTCCATTGTTACACAACAGTCATAATTACTATTTTCAATATTCACTATATTTATTTTGATTACACCACATCAATGTTTGATGCTTTTACATATTTATTGTGACTAACAATTATCTTATCAGATAATAGTGATACAATTGGAAAACCGCTTGGATCATATTTTAATAACTGTCATATGAAATTCTTTAAAAAAAATTTTTATTACAACCAACATTATTCCTATTAAATTACTATATTAAAGTACCTTCTTCGCGGCTGTCAGTGGCACTGACAGACCTTCCACCACACGGAGGTCACATGGCACGGTGTCCATTAATGTTCGTGTGGTTGCGTGTATCTCCCCTGGTGTCATTGTGTACACAGTCTGTAATAAAATGGGCAACGCAGCTGACGCAGACACTGCTAGGGCCTCTAATTCACTCGCTACCCCTGGTTGTTTTGGGCCAACTTTTGGGTTCATCTTCAAGATGCAGAGCCTGCTGCTATACCTGTATAAGACATACTTAACATATTGTACCAAATAACAACAGTTGTGATCATGAATATGTCAAACAAGTGAAAATATTACAAACGCTTTTTTATGTCCAAAAAGCACCAGTCCTGTATTAAATCTTACAGTAATTAAGTTTTTTTTTGCGCAGTCAGGCATATGAGCATTTACTTACCAACATTATAATTGTTAATAGTTTATAAAAATGTGTTCTTAAAACTAAGATTAAACAAATATTCTGAGCATCAGTCAGTTTTTACTACTTATTCATTTAAAGATGTATACAGCTCATCTTTCATTGAAATATCTTTTATTTAGATATTTACTTCAAATGCATCAATTATATTTAACTTCACCAAATATATAAATAAATTGTCTATATTTAGCTAAATTCATAACCAAATGTCATGCAGTAACAGTCATGCAGTAACAGCTGACTGTGTAAAAAAACTTTCAGCTGTACATGTATACAGTGGTACTATTTTTAACAAAATTCATAGCAGTGTTAATACACAAAAATGTTTAATCTATGTTTACATAGACTACTGGTAGTATTTTTTTAATGTTTTCAAATATGAAATTTGGGTCTAGTATACCTTTAAGGCCTAAAATATTCTTTCAATAAATGTGACTTTTACATAATGAACAATTAATACAATAGACAAGTAAGGAGGATATGCCTTCATAGTATCAGTGTATACCATGTTTAAGTCATAATATGCAGTTTTGCACTTTATTTGTTGAAATAGTTGAAGAAAATTTCTCCATAAAAGAATTTAGGATCAGGCAAAGTATGGGTAGGTTGGGATACAGGTAGCAAACATTTTCTTTTCAAAGCAAACATTCATGTTGTCTGTAAAACATCCAGAAATTTTCTTTTTACATTTTTCATGTAATTTTGAAATGAATGTTGGTAATAAACTTTTTCTGGAATTTCTGCCATACAACTAAAAACAAATAATAAAAATAACAAATAATAAAGATCTAACCTTGCAACTGAAGTGAGATCAAAATTGGCTGTCACCAGACAACCGGTAAGTGGGACCTGCGGCATTTCAGTCAGTTTCCCTCTCACTGCACCATTGCCAAGATCAACAGCCAGTTGTCCGACTTCTTCTGGATTGGTAGGGTCGTCCCAGATGAAAGGCATGGATGATGATATAAGCCTCTGTATGAGGAAGGGTAAGGTGCATCTGGAGAAAATCAATTATTTTCTATGTATTTGAAGTTAGTAAATAATGTTCTAGTAAATCATGGGCTGCAGTCTGCTAACAACCTTCACACAATTGTCTAATACACATAAAAGCTTTGCAAAAGTTGACAACAGAAAAAGTCAGAGATATGATACCTTGTTACGAATGGTCATTTTATGATGTCTCTGTGTGTTGAGTTCGAAAGAATTCATTTACATGTATGTAGTTCTTAGAAGCCCGACTTCATCCAATCAAAACAATTTGTGTTAAAATGGGACTGTCACATCTTTTGACAAAATATAAGCTTGACTTATATAACTTTTATACACACACATCTATCAAAAGAATGTTTTGAAATTTGTGTTGCGGAGACTGTGTGATTACTAAAGAAAAATTTCAAAAGGATTAAAATGACTATGGTTAAAATAGTTGAAACCATCTTGGCAGGATAAAATAATTTCTCTTTACAGACAAAAGTTCATTAGGACAGGTTATCTGCATATTACCTGAAGCAAGTACTAATAAAACGTAATATATATAAATTTGTTTGTTTTAGTGCAACATATATTACACTGAGTGAACACCCTATGTACCTTCATGAGTGTCTGTTTGTTTTGTATTTAAGGCTGTTTTTCAACAGTACATGTATTTTAAGATATGTTACATATCTAATTATCTTGCCTTTAAAACAATGACTTTACCTAAATTATACTCATTTTTTTAAGTAATGGCTTTATTACACTCAGCGACGTCAACAATGTGATAAATATCATTATATAATCCTGGGTTTGCAGCTGTGGTTGTTGTTCATATAGCACAAATGCAGCTGACAATATACTGATGAAATATAAAGTTCTGCAAAATATTAGCTCAGTTACCTTGAAGAGATCTGTGTCTCCTGGCATCCAGTTAGCCAAGCGCCACATGTAGCCACTAGCGTTTTCCAACACTGGGAACCCCAAACAACATTTGGGGAGATTGAAGTGACGGATATGTTTCATTGTCCAAGAGTACCTAAACACATTAGCATTGAGGCCCATGCTAGCAATGCTGGAAGCGAAGTTGTTAGACAGTACATCTCTGGCTTTGTCAAGGAACACCTGTAACAAGTAACAAAATTGTTGTGGATACTTTAATTGACTAAACTATATATGTAAAGGGTAAAAGGAAATTTTTGCTGCTGGTGAAAAAGAACCAGATTGTAAGATGAAAAGCTTTTCAGTCACATTAAAATGTTAAATTATGAATATGTTTACTGATACCTAAATGTTTCAAATGATGTATTTGTAAATAATCATGAGAAAAATTCAGAACAGCAGTAATTCTAAAGTGCTTAGTTTTTTAACAGCTTTTCATCATGTGGGCGCAAAAACTAGATAACTGACATTTTCATAATTTTTCAGGAGAGCCAAAAAACTAATAACTCCTACTTTAATTTGTGTTTATTTTATAATGTATAATTTTCCAACAGTTGAAAATACATGAATTTATACCAGTCAGGGGTGTGACTGTTTTAAGTTAGCTATTTCAGTTATTCTTTTATCATTTTTGTGTGTGCAAAAAGTAGCTATGTGCACTTCCCTAATGCATAACTGCACAACCTAGCTCAAAAAAAAGCTTTGTATATGCTTTTAATAGATAATAAAAAGAGTAAATATCAAAATTGACACTCATGACCAGTGTGGTCGGAGAGCATCTGCATGATTAAAGATACTATGTTGTATAGTGGGGTGTGTTTCACTTTCCTACATTCAGTTACAATTGGTAGAGATAGTACCAAATTTTTTCAAAGCATAGATATGAAGTTAAAAAGCTTTGAAATGAAGGAATGTACATATATTTCTCAAAAATAGATATACTGACAATATTTTAACCAGAAGCGTAGGGTTATGAGCATTTAAGATTTTCATGTAAAAGAAAATTGTGATCAAGAGAATGTAACTCTTCTTGAACATGGAAAGCAGAAACATCAAAGGGACATAATATATTGAATATTTTCTATTTGGGTGCATTTAACAGATCAGCTGTGATCTGGATTGTTCAATAATGATCCATGATACTGTTCACTAAAAATATAGAACATCTGGAACAGTCTAATAACAGCAAAAACATGCGGAAAGCAAAATGCAAATATTTAAACTCTGACCGGGACTCGAACCCAGGACCTCTCACACCTAAGACAGACACTCTACCACTTCCCTACAACAGCAGCAGCTATAGCTACGCAGTTTAAGTTCACCCCTATTCTCTTCCCCGCTAAATTACGTGAACTGGAGCAATTTTGTACAATAACATGTCCAGTGTAGTGTTTGGGCCGGTCTGGGCTGGGCCGGGTATTATTAATAACGTCCAGTGTACCTGGTTTATCTAATTTTGCCAACAATTTAATAAGTCAAAGCTATCCAAATTTCTCTGACGTGTTTCTTAGAGTATTAACTTAATAACTGGTGGTACCAGTGAAATTTACTTAAACTGAGTCTTTAATATTTGCCCTTTTAGCAGCTGGCAAACGGCAAAGACAGTGAGCTTTGTCAAAATATAAGCAATCATTTTACCAATTTTGAGAGGATTTCAGTTGATAGGAAATTACAGTTACAAACTAAATACCTTTCTGCTACACAAAAGTCAATAGCATTTACTGTTAATTATAATCATACTTAAAAAATAACAGAACTGATCAGCTGGAAAAAAACAAGAGCTGTCCGTAAGACAGCCAAGCTCAACTATTCGAAATATTGTTCCAGAAGCTGGAAAATATTACCCAAAATGTTAAATATCAAAAGAATTTAAGTTCAAAAGGGGGATGTAATTTGACCAAAATGCATATCAGAGTTATGGGCCTTGATGCTATCAACTATTTTTATAACCAAGAAGGCACATGTGAAGTTTCAATTCAATATCTGCATTAGTTTTGAAGATAGTTACTTGTATGTAAAACTGGTGTCAGAAGTCCAAAAGGGGGCATAATTTACCAAATATACATGTCAGAGTTATGGGTCTTAACCCAAAAAGGTTGGTAATGATCTAGAAAATGAAAAAATAAGTTTCATATCTATATGCCTTTAAGTAATAGCTGTATGTACTTGCACGCAAAACTTTAACCAGGATTTTCTAAGTCCAAAGGGGGCATAATGTGGCTAAAATGAAGGTCAGAGTTATTGGACTTGGTGCTATCAGCTAGTTTTATAACCCCAAAGACACATGTGAAGTTTCAATTCAATATCTGCATTAGTTTTGGAGATAGTAACTTGCATGTAAAACTTTAACCAGGATTTTCTAAGTCCAAAATGAGGGCATAATTTGCCCAAAATACATGTCAGAGTGGAACTTCACCCAGTGAGGTTGCTAATTGATCTAGAAAATGAAAATAAGTTTCAAATCTATATGCCTTTTAGTAATAGCTGTATGTACTTGCACGCAAAAACTTAACCAAGGTGTGATGCCGACACCGACGCCAGGGTGAGTAGAATGAAACTCTGTAGATATTTTAACATCAGTGATAATATTTCTGCTTCTGGGACAACAATTCGAATAGCAGAGCTTTAGCTGTCATACAAACAGCTCTTGTTAAGAATAGTTCTCAGACACACAGACTAGACAAACAGTGATGAACTGATTAAAAAACTTTGTGTAAAATTTCATTAACTTTAGAACTGTAAATTAAGAACTTTGTCATTTGTTGTCATTGAAAAATAATCTACTGACTTTGTGTCATCAAGAACTGCCCATAGCTGTAGACGTCTCACTGTCAAACAGAACAGATTCACAAGCACCCTTCATTGTTTTGATTTTTTCTTTGTTTACCAAAAAAAATATTCATTTAAAATACAAACTTTCCTCCAGTGAAACAATTATCTTGTGAAACTTTTATTAAACAGAAATGAGTTTCTCTTAAAAGTCAGAATAATGTAGGATTTGGTCTTTTAGGTATCAATCATATAATTAATGTATATGAAAATTAAAAACCATTTTTTTCAACATTTTTCCTTAGAGAAGTTTGTTACTATCCCCTAAATCACAGAGATTTGCATTTAGCTATTTCGTGTACTTAGGCAAATTAGTACAAGGCGCTTGTTAGCTTTGAATAACATAAGTATAACAAAAATATTTTGAGAAAAAAATCTATCTAAGATCATTAAGCAGTACTGATTGGTGTTCAAACTCACTTAATGTTAAGATTATAATAAAACTGAAAATTTACTATTTTGTTTACCTATCTGTTATATTGCCTTTTAACAAATCATAGCTGCAGGAACAAGTTCACTAGTCCTGTTTTTGCTCTTATTAAAAATTGGTTTGCAGATAGCAGGTTCTTGCAAACTTCTGAAAAAAGGTTTTTTTAAATGAAAAATATGAAAAAATAAATGGGGAGTGGGTATGTATGACATCATTTTGGTCTACAATATGCAAAACAAGAGCTGTCCGTAAGACAGCGCGCTCGACTTTTCTCAGTGCTTGACTCTGAATTAGAGCTTTGCCAGTAAAAAGTTCCAAGGGACATAACTCTGTCAAAATTCAAATCAGGTTATGGGAATTGTGTCTCCTGGAGTAGACTTTGATAGTAAATAATTACTTTGAGTTTCAAGTCAAAAGTTTTTATAGTTACAGAGATACCTGACTTTATCAAAAATTTTAACAAAAAATTCCAAGTTAAAAAGAGGCATAATTCTGTCAAAATTCAAATAAGAGTTATGGGGATTATTTTTCCTGGTGTAGACTTTGATGATAAATAAGTATTTTAAGTTTCAAGCCAAAAGCTTTGATAGTAACAGAGATATTTGATTTTATTAAAAACTAATAAAAAATTCTAAGTTAAAAAGGGGCATAATTCTGTCAAAATTCAAATCAGAGTTATGAAAATTGTGTCATCTGGTGTAGACTTCGATAGTAAATAACAACTTTGAGTTTCAAGTCAAAAGTTTTAATAGTAACAGAGATATTTGACTTTATCAACAAATTTAACAAAAAATTCTTAGTTAAAAAGGGGCATAATTATGTCAAAATTCAAATCAGAGTTATGGGGATTGTTTCTCCTGGTGTAGACTTTGATAGTTAATAGTTATTTTAAGTTTCAAGTCAATAGCTTTGATAGTAACAGAGATATTTGACTTTATCAGAAACTTTAACCAACGGCGATGCCGTCACGAGTGCAATACCTATACTTTTTCTTCGAAAATTTGAGCTAAAAATGATTTTTGAAAAAAATGTCAGTTATCCAGTTTTTGCGCTCATTACATTTTATATAAATGTATGCAAAATACAGATTCATTATAACTTATACATGTTAACAAATGTTGAAAATGAATTTAAAACGTGTTGCATCACATTTGAAATTGTGATGTTAAGTTTGGAGGGGACCCAAATTAGAAATTTAAAGACCATTGCCAAATTTGTACAATGTAGCAATGTAACTCTAACTAAATGTGATACATTTTCTGATCTAGTGCATAATCAACAAGAGGGTCATGATGACCCTGGATCGCTCACCTGAGTAGTATGAGCTACATTTTTCAAAAGCCAAGTTGGTGCAAAATTTTTAAGAAAATAGGTCTCTATGTCACAATTATGGTCACTGAAACTCAGTTTTAGGATTGTTGTGCAAAACTGTACATGTCATCAAAATTTCAAGGTTGTATCTTAAAAATGATGCCCAAGTGGGCCTAAAAATCACCCACCTGAGATCAACTTTGACCTAATTAACTAATTCATTGTATGCTGCATAACGAATTCCAACAGATTTATACAGTCATTACGAATGAGGACATATTGCTGATATGATTTTGATAGATCTCTTGGTCACAAGAATTTTACAGACATCACCTGCGGACTGCCAATAAAGCGCAGAAACACACCAGAGTTGTGGACAATTACAGCAATGCATGTCATTTTTTTCCTTTAATCAGGTTGGAAAACTGAGGAATGTGTTCACAATTGTACACTTGTGTGTATGGAGACAGTCAAAATTGTGTGACCCACAACAACAATACAAATATGCTTACCTGGAACGGTCCCAAAGAGGTTGGCACTTGTATCACATGGCACAGTTCTGCTCTAGGTAGGCCTGCACTTACAGCATTCCAGTTTGGTATCCAGATCATGGATGTACTTTCTGGATCAACCTTAAAACATAATACATAGCATTTATCAAACAAGAGATGATTACCAACATATAGCGACTTTTTATAAGTCTACAATGTCATGTCTTCTTAACATGTAGCCATACAACCAAAAATAACTGCGTTTGCATTTTCTCTGCAGATCTATACTTTCCGTATATGGTATGGCAGTTCAGGAATCCATTAAAAACAGCATTTAACTACTTGTTTGATGGTAGTTATTGACTTCTTAAATTATCTCCAAGGAGAATAAGTTGTACTATTGATTTCATATAAGGCAGATACAGATTACTTTCTGAAAAGAATACATTAAACTTAAACTTCCACAGATGCCATGAAATGAATTTCAGTAAATCCTGATTGAAAACATTTACTTCATTAATACATTTTCTAATTCAGGTTTATCAATGGTATTAAGTTTTGAAACATACCAGCTTTCCACTTCTCATCTCAAACACCTGGTCTGGATTCAAGAAATAGAGTTCCGGATCACCCTCCTGGTACCCTGCAGTTGTTATTAGGGTCTTCTTTACTCCTTCATTGTTCAGACGCATTTCATCATCCAACATTGTATTCAACATGAATAGCTCCTCTGCTCTGAAGTAGCATAATAGACCTTTCTCGACAAAGCTGTTATTTAGAGCAGTCTGCAATGCGTATGAGTTAGAGAGGTCCTTGGAGCGGAAGTGAGCCAACCTGAAATTCAATAAAACAAACTTTACACTTGTGTAGAAATGCTTTTTGAAAATATCACAACTGTGAGGTACATTAACTTGTAATGATATTGAGATTAAGGTAGTTCTGCATGTTTGATAAAACGGAAGTGATGGCTAACGTCATTTATCCAGAAAACACAGAATAAAGCCTGGATTCGGTGTTCAGAAATGAAAATCATTTTATAATTTAATCGCAACCTGTGAGTTAAATTATTACAATAACACTGTTGCTATATTTATCTAAAGTCAAAATATGGTCCATATTTGTTCGAATCAGTCTAGCAAAAAAATCAAGCACACGACTTGCTAAATTTTCTAGGTATATTCTGAAGTTGTTAAAATTAAATCAAATGCTACATTGTTGAAAAATTCAGTCTTATCTGCAGAGCTACCTTAAGAGACAGAGATTTTATCTCAATTCATAATGTTTTAAAATTTTAACAGGGCAATATTAACATTAATAATGCAAAATTTTAAACTTGTTGCATTTTGATTTAAATAAATGCCATAATTTGAATTAATTTCAATTAAAAGCTTTCTTAGTTACAACAGTAAACGTTTGATGAGAAGGAGTTTCAATCCAATATTATTATGAAGCTGCAACTATAATACAGTTTGATGCCTCAGAATTAGAAGGGCGTTAGTGGAAAATCATAGTTTTCAGCAAAACGATAAACACTGTCTATGATAGATATGCCCTTAGGCTACTAGTTCTTTAGAAATAATAAGGGTTTAAGTGGACCCTTCTGGTATACCATTTACGTGCAGATACGCCCCTCTTTTACTATGATTTTGAACTTTTTTTACTTACACCCTTTTCTTATTGGTGAATTTGGTCAACACAGCAGTTTGTAACAAAAACTTTTTTTTTAATAGCATAATGCCCCTTGATATGTAGTTTCAAAAAATGTATAATTCATAAAAGGGTGTAACTAACACTTACACCCTTCTAAATCTGGGACATCAAGTTGTACAGAAAACAATTTTTCAAATAATATAACATTTTGTTATGTAGTTATTTACCCCTATTATACAGTTGGTCGGTATGCAAACTTTTTTTTTAAATTTGATAAAGTCACAATAAAATTTAATACAACCAGTAGTTATCTAACTTTATTGGAGTTGTCTGATGGAAAGCAGTGCGATGTTTAAATCCATGACATAATGTGGGCACTGTGATACAACTGAACAGATGCTATTAACTAACTCTTAGTTTGAGTATGTGACTGTCCATCATTAAATTATAATTGTAATTGGACCCAGGTCTGGTACAGTCTCAACCGGATACAGACTTAAAACCAAATTGACACATGTGAAGTTTCAAATCAATATCTGCATTAGTTTTGGAGATAATAACTTGCATGTAAAACTTTAACCGAAATTTTCTAAGTCTAAAAGGGGGCATAATTTGCTAAAAATACATGTCAGAGTTATGGAACTTGACCCAGTGAAGTTGGTAATTGATCTAGAAAAAGAAAAAATAAGTTTCAAATCTATATGCCTTTTAGAAATAGCTGTATGTACTTGCATGCAAAACTTTAACCAGAATTTTCTAAGTCCAAAAGGGGGCATAATTTGGCCCAAAATGAAAGTCAGAGTTATGGGACTTGCTGCTATTAACTAGTTTTATAAGCCCGAAGACACATGTGAAGTTTCAAATCAATATCTGCATTAGTTTTGGAGATAGTAACTTGCATGTAAAACTTTAACCAAAATTTTCTAAGTCCAAAACGGGGCATAATTTGCTCAAAATACATGTCAGAGTTATGGGACTTGTCCCAGAGAGGTTGGTTATGGACCTAGAAAAAGAAAAAATAAGTTTCAAAGCTATATGCCTTTAATTGATGGCTGTATGTACTTGCATGCAAAAACTTAACCAAGGTGTGACGCCGACGCCGACGCCGACGCCAGGGTGAGTAGAATAGCAAGACTATTCTTTGAATAGTCGAGCTAAAAATGCAAACTGATGCTTGATTTAATGTTGTTGTCGTTAACTGGCAAAATTAGATACATAAATAATATCATATTAACCTTAGAAACGAAAATTCGAATATATCATTTTTTGGCCATCAACTGATCAACAAAATACCTCAAAATCTTATCATCTGTCTTACATGCCCTAATTTTCAACCTGCATTAAAATGACATGTCTGACAAAGATAGAAGCAATATTAGGGCGTATTTATAATGAAAAAAAAACGAGATAAAGGAACACTTTGGTCCTTTCATTTGACTTTTTCTCTGATGTTTTATTTGGAATGTTCGAATATAGCCTTAATTCATTTTGCCCATCTGGATGACTTCTTTTCTAGATGTCATCCCTCTAAGCCCTACTCTTTTCTGCATTTTACTATTAGGAAAACGAATATTTTAAAAATCCAAAAGTCACTTAATTATAATACTGGTCAGACTCACTTAAACATTAATATTCATGTAGAAACTTAATATGGGTTGAAGTTAATCCATAAAATTAAATAAAAGACTTAATTCTATGAAAATATGATGTGACACGTGCGAAGTTATTTCTGCCCTGACGTCGGTTTCAATAATATCAGACTGCTGATAACACTAAATTACTGATTCAGAAATTAAACGATTTAATGTGGGATTTCCAAACAGAAATGTGCAGAATAAGTTTGTAGGTGACAGAGACAGCCATAGTCAAAAGTTACCACGCTGTCCCGAAACGTTCTATTATTCGGACAAGTTCGAATAGTGAAACAGTAAACGAATATATTTATATAATGAATGAATATCCGAATGTTCAAATATTTGTTGCCATCTCTAAAAATATGATAAACTATGTGAACCCCTATTGGTAAAAAAAATTCTCCTATTGGTGATTGGGACAGGTTTGAAAATTTCTTCTTACTTCAAACATAAGAAAATTCAAATATTTATTATATGCCTAAAGTTCAAATTGTTAGCAAGTTTAAAATTCATTAAAGTCTGAACATTCGCTACATGCTAAAAGTGTTGATGTCGCTATTGCCTAGTTTTCTGCATTATCTAAATTTCATTTCTCTGAATTATACTAATTGTTGACTGTTGGGTGTAACCCCAGGTTGGGTAAGGTATTTAATTTAGCTTATATAGCTACACATGGCTAAAAAGTGAACAAAAGAAATGTATATTTTTCTCACCCTTCCTCATAATTGTAACACGAGCATCCTGTCACTGTGTCAATCTATTCCACACAATTTTCTACACAGAATTGATCAAGCAAGTACAACATTTACCGATGCAGTTATTGTTAATTGCTTTGTTTAATTGGAGAATTAAGCCCAGTTATGCAAGTAACCACAATAGCCTGTATTAAACAGCTA
This sequence comes from Mercenaria mercenaria, assembly GCF_021730395.1. Classification (NCBI taxonomy): domain Eukaryota; kingdom Metazoa; phylum Mollusca; class Bivalvia; order Venerida; family Veneridae; genus Mercenaria; species Mercenaria mercenaria. Next base: position 23,453 of record NW_026461119.1, on the reverse strand, counting down.
GAGTGACTTTAAGGCTAATGTAAATAGAATCAAAGTTTAACATCCCTTAATGGTAGTTGTCTGACCATTACTAGATCAATTTCTAAGAATTTTGATAATTTATCTTATGTTACAAGTATGCACAATTTTGTTTGATTGCAATTAATGTCAGTTAGTTATTGTTGACACAAACACTGAACACAAAAACAACTTGTCTTAGCCTAACAACAGTGTGATGACCATGCAGTGTTTATACACAGGCACGGGTCCAGTGTATATTTTTTTGTTTAATAATTTTTTCACACAAATATACTTTATATATGTTAGTCAAATGAAAAAAAAATCGATGACAAAAAATCCGGTCATAGTGTCATTTACATTGAAAAGGTGAACTATGCAAGCGTAACGCTATGGGAAGCTACTCGGCAAACTTGTGGAATATTTCAAAATCGGAGTTTATACACTTGCAGCCGCTACCTGCATGATCGCACCTTTGAAACATTTAAAGCCATCCATAAATACTAAACTGACCCCATAAATTGCTTTGAAATACCCAGAACAAGTCTCTAGGAGCGAAATATTTCAAATATCCCCGGCGATTTCAGCTGCCAAACGAAGTGATAAAAACCAGGAACACGTCCGCTATCCGGAATGAAATCACCGGGGATAACTAAAATATATCGCTCGTAGAGACTTGTGTGTTTATATAGTGCATTAAGCTGGTAGGAGGAAATCATTTGAAACTATTATTGCATGGAATTTCAATGAAAAATGTGCAAGATTAAATCTTCATTCAATTCATTTCACCTCCCTTGGATTGGTTACACATTATACATGCAAGCTATAAAACATGTTGTGCGATATCACAGATCTTTCACAAATGACAACTTTCTGATCATAGGAAAGCTTAGCTTAGGAAAGAAGAGATGAAAATTAGAAAAATAATGTTTGTTTTGTGTACTTATCAGATGATTTACTTTGTGCGATGAAAGGATAAATTGAAATTATTTTTGAAAAAAATGCATCAGTAAATAATTTATTTTATTTCTCTGAAATTTATGTTACAAATGCCAACTTCTGTCAATATGCAAGTAACTAATATGCACCTACTTACAATTTAAGAGTAATTAATGGAATTGTGCAGTTCATTTGTTCAATTTTTAGCCATATACTAGATAGCTATATTAGCTATAAAAAGCTAAATTTAATTTAATTCCTTCCCCAACCCACAGGACTCTGAAATTCTATCAATAAGACCATAGAAGTCTATCTTTACAAAAAATACCCCCTATATATAGTTTTATATATATATATACGTATAGGGTGTATTTTTTGTAAAGACAGACTTCTATGGTCTTACTGAAAGAATTTCAGACACCTGTGCCCAGCCTGAACCCGTAGAAGTAGAAATTAGTTACTAAGTTAGTCATCATTCTGGCCTACTTCCACATTTCTGTTAACTGACATGGAAGAAAAGGTACCAGAATACAATAAGATTTTACAGGGCCAAAAATAGTTTTATGTAAAATAATTTTCAAATTCCTTATCCCACCCACTTTTTAAAAATTTGAAGTGAACAAGAAAAACACTGACATGCATCAGTTCATACCTCTATAACCATTCTTATAAAATAATAGATCTATATATTGATTTATCAAATTACTAACAGGAATATTCATCCGTATTTCATCAAAGATAATAATAGCAACGAATTTGAAAAAAGTCTTAAGCTAAGGGGAAATAACTTTATGCAACTGTATGTAAGAATCATAATACATATAAATAGATCTAGGTCTCATCACACTAAATAGCTGTTCTTCTTGACATATTTCAGATGTACGCATGTATTGAGTGTAGCCTACACGATACTGACTAAAAGTTAGAAGGTTTTCTTTAAGAATATTGTCAGTGTTGAATAAAAGCAAAATAAAATTGGGGGTGGTGTTTCGCGCCATTTTCCTACTTAGTGTCTTAGTATAGATCCAGGGCCCACGCTGTCGTTCGCCACTCGAGCCATTTGGCGAATCTGCGATGAAAGTGGCGAAGAAAAATCGCGAGTGGCGAAAATCGTAATTTGGACCGCAATTTTGTTTCAGACGTTCTAAATCGTAACCTCCGAGAAATTATGTTAAAAAACTGTTGACTGGTTCCGATAATTTTACCTTATAAAATTAACTTATTTCGGGATAGTACTACCCAGTCTGCGTTTACTTTACATATAACAATGTGTAATAAACATCTTGACACGCGAGAAGATGCAATTTGCAATCAATTAGCAACCGATTATCGGGTTAAAATAATCGTTTTGTTTTGTTGTCATTACGGCAGATTAAATGATTGATGCCTTTAATTTCCATGGATCAAATAATTAATAAATAAATCGGCAAAATAATGAATGGTTAGATGAATTTTTTAACGTTGTCGCCACCGTCAGTATCTTAGTCACAGGCACGGGTCCAGTGTATTTTTTGTTTAATATAAAAATCCTTTTTTTTTCACACAAATATACTTTTTATATGTTAGTCAAATGAAAAAAAAAATGATGACAAAAAATCCGGTCACAATATCATACACGACACTGTGACCGGATTTTTGTCATCATTTTTTTTTTTTCATTTGACTAACCTATAGAAAGCATATTTGTGTGAAAAAAAGGTTGTTTTTTTATATTAATCAATAAAAAAACAAAAAAAAAAAAAACATACACTGGACCGTGTCTGTGATCTTAGTAAGTAATTAGTAAAGGTGTTTGCCAAGTTTTTTTAATGTCTTTAAAAGTTAGGAATGGATTTGAAATGTAATCCTGTATCAGGGTAGATTTCTCGGAAGCACAGAGCACCAAAAACACAGCCCCCGGGCCATGCATTTACATAGTAGGCCCACAACAAAAAGAAGCTGTAATGGAAAAATATTTCAGACAGGTTGCTTCAAACATCCAACAACATTTTAAAATACAAAACTTGCTTTAGAGGTATACCCACTTTCATTCAAAAGTCCCCCTATATAGCTAGAATATCACCATTTGCTTATGGGAAGTAACAAAAATTTTCAACGCGCCGCGGGAAGGGAAACCTCTCCAGCACCCTCCCTACCGTTCCCGAGAAAAAAGGTGGCTCCAACTTTTTTCAGCCCAGTGTGGGCCCTGAGATCTAGTGTAAGAAAAACTTTGGGTTGCATACTACAAGATTTAACAGTTTTGAATAATTTATAACGTATAAATTGTCACGTCACGAAAAATTTAAATTGTAGAGCAATGGTACATATGATGCATCCGCATCGGGGCGCACAGAGGGCTGCGCTCCCTCTAAAACCTGGGGAGCATATAGTTTTTAGCATATATGTTTCATTCAAATACTTAATTAGGCCTATTTGCAAACACTGTTAATCATATGCAGTTAACAAGTTGAAGATTAACCATTATTATATAGTTCACTTACCCGGTGGCACCATCACTTGACCTGGTAATTTCAACAATGTAACCATCCTCTTTTTCACTAACAACATGGTGTCTAAATTTCATTGAAAAGTTAGTGCGTATCACCCATTTCTTATTCACTTTCACTAAACACCTATTGTCCTCAAACTTAACACGATCCATCATTAGAATGACTAAAGCATAGACTCCAGTAGTGTGGTACAAAGCGTATTTTGAAAGAATTATCAGATCTATATGGATAAATAAACTAGAGTCTGCTTCTTATAGTTTCCATTTTTAATTCAAATTTATTGATTCATTCTTCCTATTGGTTAAATAAGTATAGACACACCTTTAATTATTCAAAAATAAGGTGTCTATGCAAATTTTTGCATTTTTCACACCTCCTGTTTGATTGTAAAGCCATAACTTATACCTTTACCAAAAAGACAATAAACTTCCTTTCTGTCATAATTGACATTTACACCCTTTTCCAATCATTGGCAATTACTGCAACAGTAGTTAAATTAACTATCCCGTTAAAATAAATTTGATTATATTTAAGTTGTGAAACAATAACAGACAGTAAATCTAGATAGTATTATAATAATCTATTGTGAACTATTCAACTTTGAATGTAAACCAAACTTAGTCATGTATTACAATGAAGACCCATCATAAAAATCACAAAACCAAGTTTTTCAACTTCAGCCCCACCCAATGAGTTCATTGCTTCTTATATTACTTCATACCTAGGTGTATTAGCCATCCTCACTTGAACACAATATTACGAAATGAGAATGTTATATGTCACAATGTTCTTTTCAACTGACTGTGTGTATATATAGATGTATTTGAACTTGATGAAACACTTTGTAAAAAAAGTATATTCTGCTCTGTTCTTATTAGAATGGACGTCCACACCCTATCAACCTGTCCAATAGTGCTGATAGATTTTATTGAAAAAAAAAAGATTAATATGAATACAACATTTATGTGTTATGTGTGAAAGTAAATAAAATGGAATCTATGCAATTCAGAAATGAGCACTTTGGGCTGGGAAGGCTGGCATGGCAAATGTCCTATCAGAATCCCATCTTATCTATCTATCTATCATTTAATTTACGGGTAAAATGTCCAACAGGCAACGTTTTCATTGCAGGGCATATGAAATCCCACTGCTGGCAAGAACCTGCCCACAGATTTCATTATTTTTTTGTACTTTCACTGTTAAAACAGTGGGCATTTCCTGTAACTGACGGATGAACAGATAGACACTGGGACAAAATCCACCATTTATGACTGCAAGGATACATATGGGCGAAAAAGCTGGCATAGAAAAATCACATATCTATCAAGAGGAACAGTCCTGCATACTTTCACTTTTTTCCATTATTTTTCTGTAGCAAAAAAATCTAGTATTTCTAAAGTAATGTATAATCTAAATTTGTGAGACAGGCCAGGCTATATAAAAGCAAAGCAAATTCACATGATAAGTTTTATTTCTTTAACATGTACAGCAAAGTACAAAATATAGAATATGTATTGTAACTTATTTAACTATTCATTGATTTAATAGATCAATATGGCTATGACAGACAAGAACATACTAAAATATCTTTTTTAACAATAAATTGCCGCCAATTTTAATTTGCCACGGACAATAATTGGCAAAAACGTCAAGTACTTCTACAAAGGCTTTGAACTTTAAAATAGTACTGAATGATAGCCCATATCTACCATATACCAGCCAACAACTTTCATCATTCTAGTCTTATTATTTTAATAAATATTGCTATTATAATATTCTGTTTCCCATGGGAAATGGCCGATTTCCTATGGGAAACGGTCATTTCCAATGAGAAAATGGCTTTCCCATGGGACGACGTTTTCCCATGGGAAACATTTGGGAAATCTTTCCCATCGGAATTTCCCATGGGAAAACCTTATTTTTTTATTTTCATATAAACTATTAGAAAAACATCATAGCTGTTTTATAAAAATACTTTTATGGCACTGGCTAGTTTATTTGTAAAAAAAAAGATAATTTAGTTTTCCCATGGGAAAGAATTCCTTTGGGAATCCCATAGGAAATTGTTCCCTTGGGAAAAGTTTCCCATGGGAATACTTTCCTGTAGGAAACTGTTCCCTAGGGAAACATTTCCCATGGGAATGCGTTCCTATAGGAAATATTTCCTGTAGGAATTTTTTCCCTAGGGAATAGTTATGCAAGAAAATGTAGCCCGCCTGCTTAGTTCAAAAGGGACAGCGCAAATCTACAAATCGCGTGCTCGTGAGATCGGTCCTCGGTCGAGGCGTCATCCGCACTATCTTCTCCATTACGATTTGATTAAAGACATTGTGTCTAAAAGCAAAAGTGTTATAAATTTAATCCCTTTTTTAGGCTCCCTTAAATAAATCGAGAAATATATTATAAAGAACAAAGTGCGACAATAATTTTCATCCTGTTTTAAGCAAATAATTTAAAATTCATACACAATGTATGAAGGGTCGGAGCTAATATCTCTCACAGTGTGAAAATATAGATTTCATGAGATATGAATATTTAACTGATAGAATACAGTATTTCATTAGGTAGCATAAAATAAAAAAAAAATTCTATTGGGGGTAAAATACACTTTCACCTTCAAAAATGACCTTTTGGGCGATTTCATATACTAAGATTGATCTGGTAGTCGGATCATCTCGGCTGATGATTCACTTTAGAAAATCTAACAAAGACTGCACAGTTTATTAGTAAGAGTGTTTGACACACATTCACAGAATGCGCATAACATGTAGGTTCGAAACCAAGATGATTTTTAGTGTATTAGCAATTATAATTAAATTAGTACGTATCATTTTCTATTGTTTTTGAATCCTATATTCGAACCCATACCTACAACAAAGACATGGTGTTCGGCGTTCAGTCTAACCCACTGCGACAAGTTTAGTACATTAACTTGGTAAATGTCATTTTAAGTATGAAACATGTATTCAGTAAACTATATCACCCTTAATTACACGATTTGAATAAAATAATAACATGAAATGCTCTGTGGGAAGAATTTTTATCACATGCAAGATTTGTTATGCTGAAACATAAACATTTCTTCTTTCTTTGTGGAGATAACGCATGTTTTTCGTGTTACAACGTATGCAGAATCTCGAGGTGTTCTAAATATGTTATTACACGAAATGGACATGAGTTAAAGCTATTTAAGCATAAAGCGCATAAAACGAATGCAGAATGAATAAATATACTCTACCTCAACGTCATTTAATTTCAACGAAATGCGCAGGGATATATGTTGCTTTTTTCACGTTGACGTCATTTCCATTGAATTATCCGTTATGGTCCGTTCTACCTTTGCGCTTTACCACGGAACGTGCATATATTAAAATGTTTTATAACAGCACGTTAATCTCTCTGTTAACACATGTTTTCTCTCTTCTTAAAACATCCCCGAAAAGTGACAAGAACAGCAGTTTTATGCTAGAATATCTACGAGAGACCAAGTAAATCCGAATTAAAACGACGCTAACGTCAGAACTGTATTACACTGGTTTATTTATGGCTTTATTTCATTCACACGACGTCAAAACATCAATAAAAATTATGTGTAATTGCAAAATTGTAGGTACATACTTATATATACTCAGCGTCACTGAAAAGTTACCACCTAATATATACCTCTTTACTATTTTATACAATATCGACGTCACTTTTTCATGGCCTGTGCGCGCTCTATTACTCATAGGCCCTGTCTGATCATGTTTCCTAACCCATTTCATGACTGCCAGGTGAGAACAACACATACGACGTCCAATTTCACGACATGAAAGTTCGGCGTCAACCATGCCAATGGCCTGATGGCGTTGATCGTGCCTTAAACGTGGCATTCTTAGCAAGGATATTCTAGGTTTTTTAACGTATTCCTTTTAGTCTGTCGACTAACTTTCAAGTGCGATGAATTATTTGCGATAGAAAATTCGTACATGTCGACATTGCTGGAAAAAGTCATTTTGCACGTGCAACCCGTGCCTCAAACGGAGTTACTCAAATTTGACAAATCTTTACACTAGTGACGTCTCAGCTGTGTCAGAGAGGTCGTCGTGTTATGCATTTAACACAGTTCAATGCGATTTTTAAAATATAAGGGTCATTAGGGTGGTAACTTTTCAGTGACGCTGAGTATATTAATTTACTAGTGCACGTTCATATGTGCATGCATATTTGTAAGTATACAAGCACTCCGAATAAAGCGTGCATGCATAAAATTAAACGCGTATAATGGAAAATATGTATGCGCACGCGTATATATATATACAAGCACATAGAATTTCGCATGCGCGCGTTAAATTATGCGCGTGTGTAGATATTTACGCGTACACTTATTAATGTATAAGTAAACGCGTATATCTAGTGCAGCTAGAATGTGGGTGCACGCTTAAAAATAATACGTCAATCTGTCCACCCGTGCGTTAATATGTGAGTGCACGCGAACATGGTTATGTCTGTATAATTTCTGCCAGGAATATCTGCGTTATTTTTTCACGTTGACGATACCGTTTTGGGGCCGTAATACGTTAACAATTTGCAACGGAACGCATATAGGACATGCAAAGGTGTTATAATATCACCTGAGCGCGAGAATCTGTTAACACATGTTTTTTTTCTCTTGTTAAAACATCCCCAAAAACTGACAAGAACAGCAGTTTTATGCTAGAATATCTATTATTGACCAAGTGAATCCGACTTAAAACGACGACAACGTCAAAACTGTATTTCACTAGTATTTTAATAGCTTTATTTCATTCCCACGACATTAAACATCAATAAAAATGTATGTGCAAATGTAAATACATGTATGTAGGTACATGCTTATATATTAATTTACTCGTGCACGTCCATATTTGCACGCATATTTGTAAATATACAAGCACTCAGAATAAAGCGTGCAAGCATAAAATTATACGCGTACCATGGTAAATATATAGGTGTACGCGAATATATTCAAGCACCTAGAATTACACCTGCGTGCGTCAAATCATACGTGTGCGTATGTATTTATGCGTATTCTTGTTAATGTATAAATACACGCGTATATTCGCACCGACACATGATAGGTCATATGGCGACTTTCCAGCTTTAATGTTGGAGGAAGACCCCAGGTGCCCCTCAGAGCATTATTTCATCACGAGCGGGCACCTTGGTAGAACCACCGACCTTCCGTAAGCCAGCTGGATCTCGTATATTCAAGTGCAGCTAGACTGTGCGTACACGCTTTAATATAGACGTCCACTTGTATATATTTTAAACGCATGTGCGTAAATATGTGGGTGAACGCCTACATGGGCATGTCTATTTAATTTCCGGCTATATGAAATCTTTCGACTTGCAGTTGATTTGGACAAAGAATCAGCAATCACACTAGAGTGGATAAAATTTCATGGTGTCTTTAAAAACCCATAAAGAAAAGTCAGGAACTTTAGTATGGTGGAATATTGAAATAATTATATCTTAACGGATTTTTGTTAAATTATATATTAATTGTTAACATCCATAATTATATTGAAATATTAACTGCAAGATTCCAAAATATCACCGAACCAGCGCAAAAGAAACTTAATACAAAGTGTACTATACTATGTACATGTACATGTGTTTATTATACCATCCGTTCATTACTATTGGTAAAAATGCGTCACCAGAATTGACTAATGCAAACACATGCATTTATTTTAGTTTCAATGTCTTTAGCATCTGTCAAACGAGCTGCCATAAAGTTAGGGCCATGACAGGAGATAAAGTGTCGTGCGCAGGAGATAAGATGTCGATGTCGTGCGCACGTGAATAGCTGTCGGCTTTTTCCGCCGTTATCCGTAAGTACTCGGAAGCTGTTACGGAAAATATTGTCGTCTGCTAGTCTGACTTTGTCGGTACAAATTGTTATAGCTCAAAGCCTATGAATTGTAGGCAACTTCACATTGACAAAAAAAAATCAACTGAGATTGTAATTAGACAAATTAAAACAAATTAATTGTTGAACTCAGAAACGCCGAAACCTAGATCCGCTGTCGTTTAAAATGACGCTATGGAGGATTTAGTGTCCAATTCGCATTTAATATACAAATGCTTTTAATTTTCATCGCAAAAAATACCTAAAGCAACTAATTCTCATGTGTTTCCGTAAAATATAGTCAGTCAGTAATTGAGTTTTAAAGCATTCTTAAGAAATATAGCGATGATTAATTTCCAGATACCTATATTACTTTTGCTGAACGATCAGGAGACTTTTTTTATTGCCGCGGCGGTCCGGGTCCGATCTCCGACGCGGTCATCTTTTTTTCTTCATATGGGATTTTTTAATAATTTTGAAACAAAAAAAAAATCATTTTCTGTTATTTATAATATGACCAAACTTTAATTTGAAAGATAGCCTTGATGAACTGATAATTCTGCTTCTTTCCGAACCTACTTTGTATATATTATTCTGTATTCTTAAATTAATGGTACATTAATGTTTTTGGTATATTCTTTAATCATTCGTTTTAAAAAAATGCGATATCTATTATTTGTTTTAGTTTCAAGATTGCACACAATCACATTAAAGGCAAAGAAAATCTCCTATATAAGTGACCCTCCCAAATACCAGACTTTTTAATCCCCAATATACAAGATCCTGTCTGGTCCAGTCTGATAAGGGTCCATAAAACCCCTGTAGACTTGACATGTAGCCTAATTATTGTCAGAGAATCATAAATTTTATTGACTACAGGTAAATTGGTTATTTCCTGTGTTTTGCATTTTATTAATTGAAATGCTTTTGTTTTTTAGTCTTTTTTCAGCATGTACACAAAATTATTTTAATTGATAAGATACTAATTTTGATTGCTCAGTCATGTTGAGTAATGTCCTGGCCAATTAAATTATAACTCTTATAGCAAAGCATTTCTCACTATAAAATAATTATTCAAAACTTAATAAGAGAAATTACAAGTTTGTTTATTCAATGATTATGATCTTTTTATCAAAAGTAACAAAATACAAACAAAAAATAAAGATAATTGCTGGATTTTATTAGAAATTAAAGAAGCGTTCAGTTGCATTTTTAATAGATAAAGAAGGTATATAGACAGAAGGATGTTATATATTAAAAATGCTTAATTCCTCTTGTGTTGTCTAAATAATGTTAACTTTCTTTTATGTATAATAAAATCCAGCAATAAAGATATATCATTGTTCAAAATACACAATAATTTATTACTTCTAAAAGCTATGTGCCTGAATGCATTTTTTATATTTTTGATAATAAAAAAACAGCAAAAATGAGATGTAATTGTTAAAATACTTACTTTATTAAAAATATGATAAAACACTGTTGTATCTTATCGCTTTGTTTATTTAGCCCTAATTCAATCAAGCTTTCTAAACTCGTTATAAAGGTGAGAACTGATTTGCTATAATGGTGAGAAATATCACCTGCAATTTATTTACTGCACAGTAGCTATACAGTAGCTTATTATGATAAACAGAAGCAAGTCTACCAATGGTCCTGACTTGTGTATTGGCCCTTATCGCCAATACGCAGACCTTGTCATCTCCATAGGCCACATACAAGGCATACCAGAATCAGTGTTAAAGGCAAAGAAAATCTCCTATATAAGTGACCCCCCCCCCCCCCCCCCCCCCCCAAATACCAGACTTTTTAATCCCCAATATACAAGATCCTGTCTGGTCCAGTCTGATAAGGGTCCATAAAACCCCTGTAGACTTGACATGTAGCCTAATTATTGTCAGAGAATCATATATTTTATTGACTACAGGTAAATTGGTTATTTCCTGTGTTTTGCATTTTATTAATTGAAATGCTTTTGTTTTTTTAGTCTTTTTTCAGCATGTACACAAAATTATTTTAATTGATAAGATACTAATTTTGATTGCTCAGTCATGTTGAGTAATGTCCTGGCCAATTAAATTATAACTCTTATAGCAAAGCATTTCTCACTATAAAATAATTATTCAAAACTTAATAAGAGAAATTACAAGTTTGTTTATTCAATGATTATGATCTTTTATCAAAAGTAACAAAATAAAAACGAAAAAAAAAGATAATTGCTGATTTTATTAGAAATTAAAGAAGCGTTCAGTTGCATTTTTAATAGATAAAGAAGGTATATAGACAGAAGGATGTTATATATTAAAAATGCTTAATTCCTCTTGTGTTGTCTAAATAATGTTAACTTTCTTTTATGTATAATAAAATCCAGCAATAAAGATATATCATTGTTCAAAATACACAATTTATTACTTCTAAAAGTTATGTGCCTGAATGCATTATTTATATTTTTGATAATAAAAAACAGCAATAATGAGATGTAATTGTTAAAAAACTTACTTTATTAAAAATATGATAAAACACTGTTGTATCTTATCACTTTGTTTATTTAGCCCTAATTCAATCAAGCTTTCTAAACTCGCTATAAAGGTGAGAACTGATTTGCTATAAAGGTGAGAAATATCACCTGCACAGTAGCTATACAGTAGCTTATTATGATAAACAGAAGCAAGTCTACCAATGGTCCTGACTTGTGTATTGGCCCTTATCGCCAATACGCAGACCTTATCATCTCCATAGGCAACATACCAGGCATACCAGAATCAGTGTCTTTAAGCATAAAATAATTTAATTGTAACAAATATCTTAAAATTACCCTTTGACTTTTATTGTGTATTACAATATTGTCTAGGGGTAAACAATATCCGGTCAGTGTTGTTTCAAGGCGGGTCATAAAAGATATGTTACCCCACTTACTATAAGTGATAGGTATTTTTATGGTTTATGGTTTTTGCGTTGTAATATATGTCTTTCACTTTCTTCTGTCTTTATATAGTCTTTTCCCTTTCTTTCAGGAATTTTTTTACGATTTTTACCCTTATTTTATGAATCGTATGACAGTAGGAAGAATCAGTACAATTTTAGAATTCACATCGTTAATAGAGTTGTTCCGTACATATTTACTGAGTAAAGATCCTGGCCCAAATTTCACGAAAAATCTTATGTTATTACTTAGTTAAGTCTGCTATTCTAAAATTGAGATATTGACGAAGTTATTGTTATTTAATGTGTTTTTTTCCCTGTAACAGTATATTTATAGTTAAAGTATACTATGGTAGTAGTATTTGTCAGCAGTACTTATTCAAGTCACGCAAATATGATATTTCTATTTAGGCACGATATAAGAAACTTAATCCTTACCATGCTAAATTACAATAATGAACTTGTCTATCTTTCAAATTGGACAGTACTATTAATTATGAAAAGGGTTGCATACCAAAAAGTTACTGGCTGAATGGCAGACAGTGCAGATCATGATCAGTCTGCACGGATGTGCAGGCTCATCATGATCTACACTGATTGCAAAGGAAGAACAAATCGTGTCCAGCATGGTTAAGTATTTCCTTTTAAAAGTATAAGTCTTATTTCTATACTTCTTTTTCTTTAAAGCGACCGGCTTCCAGATCGTTCGACAACAAAAATACTTTTTAGATATCTTGAAAAAAAAGCTATATTTCTTATGAAGGCTTCGAAACTAATTACTGACAAACTTTATGTTATGGAAATACATGAGAATTTGTTGTTTTTACTACCTTTAACGATGAAAATCGAAAAACGTTAGTGATTCAGAATTTTGAAAATATTTTAGAAACAAAAGCTCATATTCTAATGTTCATAATATGTGAAAGAAAGCGCGTATAGAGGAAGTATTTACGCTTTCTAACTATTTTAGATAAAACATTCATATTCTTGAATATTTATTTTATTTACAGACAGTTTCTTGTGCGTAAATATTTCTTTTCTGTACATAGATATACGTTAGCATGATGTTTCATGTATTAAAAAGAAAGTAAATCTATGTGTTCGATGTATAATATGTAATGCATCAGATAATGACCAAAGCTGTTAATTATCGATTTCCCCCCCCCCCCCCCCCCCCCCCCCCCCCCCCCGTGTTACTACAACAACAACAGTTAGTACGGAAATCAACGAATTCGTCCGGTAGCGATGATATTGGATTATTGGTTTTATTGATTTTTATGATAGGTAGATCTGTCCCGCTTTATCGGTTTCGAGATGTTACTAAAAGTTGGTAATGAATGGCAATCAGTGAAAACAGATTCGGATCCAGGGCCGGTCCCAGAAGGCTCGTGTCCTCCTCCTACCCCAGTCGGTTGAGGGGTTAAGTATACTTAATAGTGTTGCACTTAAAATGCACCAGAAGCCACCATTTCATACCTTAATTTCAAATAAATTCAGGAGAGAGTTGTGGGTACCCTTTCATATCCCGCCGATGACATGCTGGCGCCCCTTATTTTTCTGGAACCGGACCTGGAAAGCATCCTATAAAATGAGTCTTTCCTTAACGTTTTAGTGTCAGTATTTGTTTCCCAGTACGTGTGGTAGTGCATCGTGTTCGTTTTGAGTGATACGTCTGTAACTGCAGATCGATAATCGATAAATATATTCATAATTTTCAAGCTATTAAAAGTAAATGTTTACAGCTACCCTTTACATCAATACCATAGCAGTCTATTTCATTATCTGAAATGCCAAACTATCGTCACATCAGTTGTATATTAATCTGTCATTTTACATGTTGTTTTTCTTAATAGTTCTGCGAATAGACACAGGCATTTTTATTTTCCTATATGACTCTCTTAGTCTACATACCTAAATGGTACTTATAAAAATGTTCAGTATTGATATGTTTTTAAAACACTGACTCAGAAAGACATTATTTATGTAACATTTTTACTGATAGTGTATTATTCCGTAGAAATCCAAGTGGGTTCGCTCCTTTGAACTTGCATTTGAATCACATTTTAAAATGCAAAAAAAAAATGGTTGTCGTCTGGAATCTTGAGAGTCTGGTAACAGAGGCAGTACCGTGCTGACATTTCGATGTGCAACTCTATAAGATCGCAGCTGAAAACCATGTATAACAAAAATTTACATTCTGAATTAGATATCAAATGTAATTCCAAAAAAAAGTATATCTTACAGTTGACCGTCTAAAGAATCTCTATGTTAATATCAGCTTAATTATCACTATGCCATTATAATATAATTATGCCTGACTTATTGATTGTATAAATATCTAAGAATGAATGTTATTTTAATTAGGTTATGTGATAGTGTAAATTGTATTGGGTTGTTGCCGTTATTCAGAAGACCATATTTAAAAATAAGATGTATGACTTGTACTTTGTACTGATTTATATCTTCATGTGCTACCATTTATAAATAAAGATGTATGATGATGAAAATAATAATAATAATAATAATAATAATAATAATAATTATTATTATTATTATTATTATTACTACTACTATTACTACTAGTTACTATAATTATTAAAAATGTTAAAAGAGAACATAGAAGTTAACTTAATTCATAAATTATGAATTTTCGTTACTATATCATTTATAACGAATATAACGTATATAAAAGCCGTCTGACGTATATAAAAGCCGTAAACTACCTCTAAACAGTTTGTATATACACTGTATATAAATATTAACTTTATTACCTTAAGATTGGTCTAATTAAAAAAGATAACGAATAGAACTATGAAAATTGAAACTACAGTTGTATTTCGGTACCTCTAATATCTGATAAATTATGCGCGAATCGATAAATAGTAGCTGTTAAGCCCGCCCACTATAAAAAAATCAATATTCTTATCAGATACTGGAGGTTAGTACCCGCCCTTCAAACATTTAGACCAATGACAAGTTAGAAATGGTTTTGGTCCACTGATCATGGCAGGTCCTGACTTCACATTGTATGCAAACTATGCAATATATATTGAATATTTAATTTACGTTAATTTACTAAACAAAAGGAAATATGATTTTTTGAATAGTTATCTATGTGTAAAATACATGCCATATTTGCTGCGAAATATTTATCACATCATTGTTTGGAGCTGAACGCCGTTTTCCAACATTATTTCAACTATATAGCTAGATTCAATCACACAATAATATTCATGACTATGTTAAAAAGTTAATAAAGGAATTGATTTGGTTTTTTAGAACGATACCTTTTTATTACTTTGTGGGATATAACAAAATCGCAAAGACAAGAATTGACGTATATATTAAAGTCCTTGATTGCAGTCATACATTCTCAAACCATAGCTTTCAAAACTTATTTATTCGAAAAAAAAATGAAAACGCAATTTTCTTTAGGCCCGGAACAAGGCTCGAACATTTTAATCATTACAATGCGCTATTTACACCGTTTCTAATAAACTCTTTCAAAAAGAGGATAAATGGACTTAAAATTTGTTACGGAGAAAAAAGAATGCATCCAACTCATTAATAGTGATAAAATTGCTTAGCTGGAAAAAATGTTTTAACTTGCTGCGCTTCGTCCTTAATAAATTAGATGATTAAAGTCAGATAGTTTATTTATGTTTTTTTTTTCATACGTACAGCATGATAAAATAGTACATTATTCAAATATCTTAAAATGCGTATGCTTTTCTATACAGAAATATATGTGACAATTTTATATATACACTAGTTTTATACATATATAATACTGATACGGTATTTCGAATTACTAATGGCTTTCTCAAGCATTTTAAATTTATTCTAAAGCGTAGAATACAAGATAAAGAATTATGATATGCTTTACAAATCAGTAAGTTCGCACAACACCGCCAACCTTTATCTCGCGAGATCAAAACGAGATGGTTTTACAGACGACTTTGTATAATACATTTGTTACATCATAAGTGACACTATCATCTTATTATAATACATGAACAGACACCGCTTAGATCTATGAAATATTAATATCGGAGAGAAATGATACTCTAGCTACTTCACAAATAATAAAAAAAACAATGAACAACCTCAGACAGTGGATATATTAGATATAAAGATTTAAGGATGACATACTATTTCTTATTCATTTAAGATAATTTCGGGTTTATAATCTACAAATGTTATCAAATTCGACAGTTCATTTTTAATACAATAAGAGCCGAGCTAGAAATTAATATGATATCAGAACTCCTGAAATCCTCAAAAATATGCTCGTTTATTGATTTGTAATGTAGTACTTCTCGTTTTCAGCTATCCATATTAAATTGAATACATATAAAAAATATAACGACATACTTTGATAAGGGGGCAATTTACTCAACATTTTGCCGGAGACTTATAAATTGCATCTTAACTAAAAATACCGACAGACAATTAGAGCATGGAAACAACAAAAAGAAAAGTAAACGAGTGTACATTTGCGATGGGCTCTTGTCAGAACAGAACAGAACAGAACAGAACAGAACATTTTCTTTATTTTGAAGACACAGATTACAAAATACAAGTATTCTGCAATAACATGTGAGCAAATAAGTATTATAGAAAAACAATATATATTATGGGTATGGACAATCGGTTGTGGAATATCTAAATAGTAATACATGATAAAAACATTTTCACTTTATCAATTAACATGTCATATGGGTATTGTTGTAGAAAATTAATCCTTTAACAAAAGAGAAGAGAGTTATACCATTTACAATGTTTTCTTAAGTTCAGTACAGAGTGACTACAGAAGTACTTTCGCACGAGAATTTCTTTGTATTAGACGATCTACTTATATGAATGAATTACAGTCGCGCGATTTGATTGGCTAAAAATACTATTTCAGAATGATTTAATTCATGAAAATGCGATACACATTTACTATGGATAATGGATTTAAAAAGAACGTGAGTTAACCCAATTTGTTAAAACCTTCTAAAATGTTCAATCAGATCTTTAACAAAGTAAGCAAGATTTGTCAAAATAGATCCCCTTGTACTT
This sequence comes from Mercenaria mercenaria, assembly GCF_021730395.1. Lineage (NCBI taxonomy): Eukaryota > Metazoa > Mollusca > Bivalvia > Venerida > Veneridae > Mercenaria > Mercenaria mercenaria. Next base: position 6,170 of record NW_026461119.1, on the reverse strand, counting down.
GATAATAAATCTTTAAACTTGATAATATTCGGCCTTTGATAGAATCTTTTTGGTATAAGCTTTGATCTTTTATCAAAAAAGAAGGGACATTCTAATAAGTAGTGCATTTCATCACCAAGACTGTTAAAGTGACATAGTCGACACTTGCGCTCTTCATGTGGGACAAATGACTGGGCCCAGCGGCCGGTTTCAATAGGGAACCTATGGTTGCCGGTACGAAAATGCATCAGGGACAGTCTTAATAAACTAGGTAACGAAGTAAGATATTTCTCCGGGTCAACAGAGTCTTTATAACAACTGTACATTTTACCTTTATTAGAAGTTTTCTAATTTTGAGGACCACTCCTGTTTAAATTGATCCGTTAACGTTGATTTAACAAGTTTATGGACATTACATCCCCGTATATTTTCCTGAGTATGCCAGAGATATGAATTACCCGTTTTGTCTAAAACATTTTTTTATGAAATTAGTCCACTTAAAAACATGGTCAGACTGTATCATATATCTATAACATATATTTGATATCTTTGTTTCATTAGACAAGATTAACTTATTCCAGAATTTAACCATTCGGGACTTAATAATAATATCTATGGGGTAACGACCTAGCTCCGCATATAACATATACCGGGGAGTACTTCTTCTCGTTTTTGTAATTTTACGTAAAAAATTAACGTGTATTTGCTCAATTAAGTCTATGTTCTCATAGCCCCAAATTTCACTTCCGTATGTAAGAATAGGTAGGACGGTATGATCGAAAAGCTTTATTTGGAGATCAATGGGGAGGTCAAGGTTGTTTATTCTCATGTATAACAGGTGCATAGCCTTATTCGCCTGTGTGACAATATGTTTTTTGCAAGACAAAAAACTCCCAGAAGCAGAAAAAACTACCCCTAAATATTTGTATTCCTTAACTACCTCTATAATTTGACCATTTATGCTAAAAGAATATCTGCTAGGTTTATTTGTACCGAAAACTATTATCTTTGTCTTTGAGAAATTTATATTAAGTTTCCAAGTTTGGCAGTACAGGTAAAAATTATCAAGACATGATTGGAAAGAAACTTCTTCCTCGCCTAAAATGACTGTATCGTCTGCATAAAGCAAAATAAGAATTTTAAGAAAACGGACGGCGTCGTTTTCGTGTATATCAATTAAGATACCATTGTTAGGTCTTAAGAGAAAAGATTCCAAATCGTTTAAATAAATGGAAAAAAGTACAGGAGACAAATTTTCCCCTTGACGTACCCCTTTGAAGCTTGGAAAAAAAGCTGATGTTTGTCCATTCACTGTTATACAAGATTTGATATCAGAGTACATACTTTGAATGACATTAAAAATTTTACCAGTGACGCCTATTTCGAACAATTTTCTCCAGAGACCCACACGCCATAAGGAGTCGAAAGCTGAAGAAAAATCAATGAACGAGCAGAGCAGCTTTCTCTTTTTAGAACGCAATTTTTCTATGAGAAAATGGAGAGTAAATATATGATCAGTCGTAGAGTATTTTGCACGGAAGCCCGCCTGATTTTCATGTAGTAGATTATTATCAGATAAAAACTCAGATATTCTATTATTTAATATTGCTGTAAAGACTTTTCCAAGACAACTCAGTATAGTTATAGGTCTGTAATTTGCAGGGTCAAGAGGAGAGCCCTTATTTTTGTATATTGGTTTAACTGAACCTATTAACCAAGTGTCGGGCAGCATACCAGAGTTCAGAATAATATTAAACAATGAGCAATACAACGGGACCATTATATTACGTGTAGTTTTTAGGTATTCATTACTAATAAAATCAAATTGGGAAACAGCTTTACCATTATTAGTTTTAAGAATAACTTTATTTATTTCTGCCTCAGTAATTGACCGATTGAGACACGAATTATCTGAAATAGAATTATTATTAATGTTAATATCATGACCACCTACAGACACATCGCAATCGTTCTCGTCGAGGTTTGACGCATTTGAGTCTTTAAAAAACGTAAAAAATCTGAAATACTCGGTGTTTTTTCGGATTTCGTGCGTGAAATACTATTGAGAAATCTCCAGTAATCCTTCGGTTTATTTGAACACATTGCACGCAATTTTCGTTCATTTCTAAAGCGATGTTTATTTAAATATGTATTCATAGTCTGTTTATAAAACCTGCTAGCAGCTTTCAGTCTAGATTTATTTATGTTATTCTTATGTAACTGATAAGTTTTACGAGCAGTATTATACCGGTTACGGGCTTTCTTACATTGAGGCCCGTACCAGGGTAACTTTCCGTTTGTGGTGCTGGGCTTCAGTGGGGGGACGTCTTTGCGAACCGGGAAACTCATATTAGCTGATTTAGAGAAGACTTCAGAATTTTTTTTAGTTACATCATTAATATATGACTTCAAATCAGATTCTGGTGGATTTCTAAGCATTGTTTCAATGTTATTTACCATTTGCATATTCAAATTATTTATAAAGGCTTCTTTATTAGGCTCGCGCCATTTTGGGGGTTTATTGTACGGCTGGAACTGAATAGGTTCATTTTGCTCAACGGGCTTTGGTAAGCACTGAGAGCATGTTACTGTCATTGATAAAAGAGAGTGACCATCGGAAAAAAGTGGGTCTACTTCTATAATTTCAAAATTAGATATCAAAGGCAATACATTTAATGAACAAAGAGAGTAATCAATTACTGAGCTATCCCTGAATGTCAGTTTTCCAATAAATTTATCATTTCCAATTCTCCCATTCACGATAAATATATTGTTATTTTTACATATATCCAGTAATTTTCGACCTATTTTGTTCACCTTGTTACACTTCGACGTACGATTACGGGGAATATTAATTTTTTGAAAACTATTGATTTCATTAAAAGAACTAAGCGTTTCCTCATCAACGTCAAGAAAATCAGACAAAAAGTCATCGAACTCGGCAAAATCTGGTAAATTAGACGTATGAGCGTTCGCATCGCCCGTGACCAACAAATAGTCATATTGGCTACGCTTTACTGATATGTCATTTTCAAGTTCAAAGAATTCGTCCTCCGTAAAATATCTAGACTGCTCTGGAGGAACGTACATAGAACCGATTACAAAATCACTGTTCCGAATATAATTACCAACTTTTATCCAAAAAAATGTATTCACAGTTCGATTCTAGAACTTTAACTCTATGAATTAACGAGTCATGTATGAGAAAACCAATACCGCCTGATTTACGTTTAAACTTTTCTGACCTTGGTTTTGACAAAAATGTATAATTAGGGATGTTAAACATATCATGTTCATCGACCTTAGTCTCAGATAGACACAAAATTGAGTACTGTTTGACTAATGTTACAAATTCGGGATACTTAACCCTAGTTTTTAGCCCACAGACATTTAAACTACCAATTTTTAGACTAGTTTGGGTTCGAGCAATATTCAAATTGTCACTATCTTTTGAATCCTTAACACAGTTTTGGGCAGTATTCAAATTGCCATCAACTTTTAAATCCACATTAAAATTTTCAACAGTATTCAAATTTTCACTATTTCTTATATCCACATTAGCGTTTTGAACAGTATTCAAATTATCACAAGTTTTTAAATCCACATTAAAGTTTTTAACAGTATTCAAATTGGCACTACTTTTTAAATCCACATTGAAGTTTTGAACAATATTTGAATTGTCACCATCTTTTAAATCCATATTTAGGTTTTGATCAAAATTCAGATTCTCACCACTTTCTAAATCCACTCGACTGTTTTCAACATTTTCGTTTATTCTGGCAATTACTTTTAAATTTATATGTTTACAAACAGTATACGAAGAACAACTTGGTAAGTTTAGGCATTCGTCACATAAGTACACAATACCCGCACCTCCCTATTTACCACTGTCCGTCGGCGCCGGCTCGTCCTCGTTGAGAGTAGACATTTCAAGCTGGTTAAGAGGAGGATGTACATTCAACAGGTACCCTGCTTGCGAAGGTGGGATGTCCTCGCAAAGTGCTTCAGCATTTTGCCGTGAATTGGCTGAGTTTGGTGACGGCAGACCTGTCTTCGGATTCGAAGCCGTCTCCTTACTAGGCTCCGGTTCGCTGTCGCTTAAATCCTCCTCAGGGATGTCAGGTTCGTGAGAAAATGAGCTCGCAAGCGATGCCTCCTCTACAGATCGCTTAAATTTCTCATGGATGCGTGCTTTGACGTCGGAATTGCGAGAACCACGCAATACTTCGAACCAGTTAGGAAAGAGGTCCCTCACCGTTTTACCATTTACTACCAATGCCGCTGGGAATTTTAGCTTAACGTTTCCTTTGCCGTACTTGTCCCTGGCACTTTTAAAGTCCGACCAAAGTTCCTGCCTGGCCTCCCGAATTTCTCTGGGATAATCCCGTGAGATACCAAACGTCGTGTTCTTCAAGAGGAATGCTTTTTCAATGATAGCATCGGTAACAAATGGGTCGCTGAACGATACTAAGATTGCCCGGTGGTAGGGCTTGACCCCCGCACGGAAACGACCAGTCTGTTTTTTACCTACACGATAGGCCTTGGTAATATGTATATCACTGGTATCCAGCTTGAGGCGATTCTTCAATAAATTACTCACAATCGACATGCAATCGTCTCCAATCATTTCGGGGTGACCAGTGAACAGCAAATTGTTTTTCAGCATACGGGCCTCATTGTCAATACTCTTGTATTCAAGCAGACGTATCCTAGCCTCGTTTACATCCTGAACAGCTGACGAATAATACAGATTTCTATTTATCAAATCAAATTTTTGAGTAATTGGTCCAAGATGCACAATCATATCAAATATACTAGTAATTTTCTCATCCATTGACATATTTATAAATTGATCTTTTGACGGTGCAAAACACAACTGTTCTCCGTGTGGGTGGGGTAAGTCCGGTGATGACGTGGCGCTAGATGAGCGACGTGCTCTCTTTCTCGAATTTTGTGCCACAAATTCAACGCTCAATGGAGCATATTTACCATCGTACTGTCCAGAAAACATTTTGAAATACAAAACACTGTTCCAAGAGTCCAAAATAAACTATATAAGTCCAATTTTTAGAATTTTCAGTTGAAGCGAATCAAATACATGACCGCCATGTCCACTACCCACAAGTACCTATCTATATGTCAATATTCTGTGATCGATCTCTGTCGCATTTCCGGGATCATTACATATTTTTTTTCAAAAAAGGTATGTACTGCCCCGAGGCACGCAGATGCTGAAAAAATGTCGGTAATTCTGTGATATATGTATGAAGTCGCACTGTGGAAGGCGCATATAGCTGCAATGCTATTTTTAACCTCATGTCTCAGAATTTTAATTGAAGAAAATGAATGATTTTCAATTAATGTTGTTATAAAGCATGCCATTTATATAACATATATTATACAAAAAAAAATCAAATAAGAGAGAGATTTTTTTCTGTCGCATCCATGTCATTTCTTTCTTTGCGTACACAGTATTGGCAATATTCCTTCTAAGCAATTTGTGCATTTTCTAGTTTTCACTGAGAGTCACGTGCGTTTAAGTTGTATTTACGTTCGAAGAATGCCGCATTGCTTTGTGAGATTTAGTTTTAAAAAGTTGTATAATCAGAATCAATCAAAACTGATACCGAAAATCTTCATTCCCACTAAATTCGCGCTAATAGGAATATACTGGCATTTGAGTTTCTGAGTTTCAACAATTTAAAGAAAAAAAAACAACTGTTAGAAATTGTCAAACTTGATTCCAACATTCCGCAAACCAGATGTCTACCATAGTAGCCCGGTTCGTCTCGGATACCATGTCGAACTAAATACGGGGTGGAGCAGCATGACTTTTTCCGCCTTAGAGTCAAATCAAATATTCAGAGTCTTTACTACCGTCTGAGTGCGTATCGTCTAGAAATTTAAAACAATTGTATTTCATTCCGTTGAGAATAAAGGGAACAGATAAGCACGTAGAAAAAATATAAAAAACGAATGAAAAGGTATATGTAGTACACACACAAATAAAAAAAACAACGAACGAATCCTTGTTTCGCATTTTGCAAAACTGTTTAATTTCAAACAGGCGCCCTGTGGCTGACACGCGGCCCATTATCCGGTCCAATAGGTTCAAAGTGCTATACCGCATGCTTGTTTTGTGATCATGTTGTATATTGAAAATTAAAGGGTCCTCTAATTAGCGCAGGCTT
>NW_026461118.1:0-2791 GCF_021730395.1 Mercenaria mercenaria | reverse complement strand
AATTTTTATTAAAATTTACCTGTTTCCCTGTTGTTGTTTACCATTGTCTGTTTCCGTCGGTTTCGTTTACTGGTCATCATACTACGGGTTTTTTTTTTTCCTATGGTGGCGTTTTCTAATACCTTTTTTTCCGACTGGGTCTTGCTTATGCCACCATGGTCCCTTCCACATATATACACTACTGGCCTAACTTTAATTTAAGGTATTAGGGCCCATAATAGAGTTCTCCTTTTTTTTAGAGTATTCAATTTCTACCATAAACCCTACTTTGACTGCAATTTTCAGGGGGGCGTAGGTTCAAGCCCCACTGGGAACCAAATTTTTTTTTCCTTATTTTTTCTTTTTTTTCTAGTAAGTTTTTACTTCTTTCAAGCTTGTTATTGATTTATTGTATAAAAAGTGGAAAATATTCATTTGATTAGCGATTTCTTGCTTTTCAAAGTGAATTTACCTCTGACATAAAAAGGGGTTGAGTTAGACTCTTTAAAAATACCGAGTTACGTGCGGTAAAAGTTCTCTATTTTGCCTTCATTCTTTAGATTTCCCATTTTTAAGGAAGAAATATAGGTAGGTTTTACTTCTGCCCCACAGTTGTTTTTTTGAATGAAGTGAGCAAATTCAAAACAGACCCGCAGGATTCGACCTTAATTTTTCAATGTTGGAGATAGAATTCTGTCTAAATTAAATCTGTTTACTTGAGGACCCTAGAAAAAATTATACTGACATTTTTATTTTTTAGTTTATAATTGTTTACCAATAGTTTGATGATTCTTTCATAAAAAATAATGGTATAATGAATTCTCTGCAAACGTTTTGGATAAAGGCCGTCACTTTGAAATTTGTCTCTACTTGAGCTTGAGGAAATACCATAATTTACACAAAATTTATAAAAAAACGGCACGGTAAAAGTTTTTAAAAATTTGCAACAAAGTGCGAATCACGGTCAAGTGTAAGAATATACCAAGCAAATGCCATTTTTCAAACATTACCATTAGGGGCCTAATACCTTAATTTAGTCGATTTTGTTGTTTCCGTTATCATGATTTTATTTCAGTTGTTATAAAGTCTATATAAAAAAGTTAAAATTGAATAAAATTTGGTTAAAACTGTTAAAGCTAGCTAAAATTTGATAAAATTTGATAAAATCAGAATCGGCCTTTGCCGAAAAACGAAAACACAAAGACTCTTATTTCTGATTTTTATTTTGCCTAAAGTTTTAATAAAATTTAGTCATAAAAATATATTTAAAAACTAATTTAGTAAAAACAGGTGACCATCCTTGCCGAAATGTAAAGTGGTTGCAAGGATATGTCTTCTAGTTTTAAAATCATTGTCAAAAATTTAGCTATTTTTATGGCTTAAAAATACCATATGTTTAAAAATCAAAATAATTTAAAAGATCCTGGTTGGTAAGAAAGTATTTGGCCTTTGATTATAATATTAGAACAATAAAATAACATTTGTTATACATTTTTTAACTAACTAAAAATTTAAATTAATAAAAATAGAAATTATTTTATAGAAGAAAAGAGCCCTATAAAAATCTGGTAGATAATAATAAATAATAAATTATAATATTAAAAACTCTTTCGGGCTTATTTTTTTTTTTTTATGCTCCAGAAACAGTCGGCTCCTGTTACTATGTTGTTTCTAAAATTAATTCTTGCTTTTCAAGTTGTGACCCAAACCCTAGCAACTTTAATAGATAGCGCCTTCACCCTGAGGATATATCGCTTGTATTGACCGCACCAGTGCCGTTAAGCCTTACATGGTATCCCCAGACGGGGTGCATATCTAGCTAAAACCCCCATGATTATTGACGCCATCTCTTTTTGAAAGAAGTTTAGGATTTTGATATGTTTATACACGTTCCACCGAGATTATATTTCTCTATTGACCGCACCATGCCGTAAGCCTTACATGGTACCCCCAACGGGTGAAATATAGAGATTCAACCCCCTGGACTTTGTGATATTAAATTAAGGCCAAAGTTATAAAATTAGTTGTCTGGACAAAAACACCTATTTCGTATTTCTTTTTTTTTTTTTTTCTAATTTAAGGTGTTATCAGTAGTCGCACAGTGAGGTTTAAAGGCACTGGCCACCAGACCTTAGGCACCAGACCTTACCACAAAAAAGAACATATTAGGTATCAGGATGTAATGCTATATTTCTTAAGGCACCATCGAAATTAATTACTGGCACACTATTGTTATGGAAAAACACGTGAATTGGTTGTTTTTTTCTAATATTTTCATTTAAAACTTGAAAAAAGCGTTGTGACGTAAACCGCTTATTTATGATATTAAACGGCCGTTCCGAGTTTATTGGAAGATTTTATTGCCGCTGAGGTCCGGGTTCGATTCCCAATTTCATCCTTCCTGGACACCATTTTAGATGAATGAATTTGATATAGGTGTATTATTTTTATGCTTTATAAAGATGAAAAAGATATTTTGTCTGCCTTAGTCAGATTATTGGAGAGGAGATAATTAGTCCTGGAGAATTTATTACACCCCACCTTCCGCAAAAGAAATATATATTTTTTCATATCGTTTTTCTATTACATTTTTTAATTTTTATTTTATTTTATTTTGAAAAAAATGAATTTGAACATATTCACAATTTCGTTTCGAAGTGTATATGTCGAATACTGAAAAAAATTGTAAAATTATTATTTAATGATTTACACTAAAAAATTAACTGGAATTTTATCTTAAATTTAAAAGCCATATAGCGTAAAGTAAATTACTTAACAACACCGAAGCCCCGGGTTTTGGGAAAATAAGATC
>NW_026461117.1:0-79541 GCF_021730395.1 Mercenaria mercenaria | reverse complement strand
ATTAGAAAATAGTACACCTAAGTGTTTGTGCTTTTGAATTTCTTGAACGATTTGGTTCTGCATTATGATTGGTGGATGGGGAACTGGTGTATTTTTCTTGAAAAGAGAAGACATTCAGTTTTCTTTGGGTTAAATTTAACTAACCATCTTGCAGCCCACTCAGAGATTTTCGACAAATCAACATTGAGTGTATTTGCCGCTTCTTGTTCATTTTCAACAATTACATAAAGACTTGTGTCATCAGCAAATAGACGTATATCAGGTCCGATGTCATGTACGATGTCATTAAAAAAGTAAAGGGTCCAGAATGGACCCCTGAGGTACACCAGCATTAATAGAATTCCAGTCAGATTTTGCACCACATATTACCACACGCTGCCTACGATTTGAGAGATAAGATGAGAACCAAGAGTTCAGACGACCAGAAATTCCAAATAACTTAAGCTTATAGAGTAGACCAGTATGCAAGACACGATCGAATGCTTTACTCATATCACAGAAGACAGCCCTAATCTCTTTGCCAGAGTCAATTGCATAAGTGAATGTGTTGTAAAGATAAACAAGTTGATTGACTGTGGAATCGCTTGGCACAAAACCAGATTGTAAAGATGTAAGAAGATTGTTATCTTGAAGATAGTTGAAAACATGTTTAAATACGATTCTCTCAAAGACCTTACCGACTGTACTAAGAAGAGAAATTGGTCTGTAATTAGTAACAAGAGATGGATCTCCAGATTTGAATAGGGGTGTAACGTTTTCTTCCTTCCATCCTTCTGGAAAGGTGCAACAAGTAAGTGAGTAGTTAAAAAGATCACATAATGGTGAAGCAAGTTCGAAAGAAAGTTCACGTAGAATTCGGTTGTTTACCCCGTCGGAACCGGATGCTTTGCCGAGTGGTAGGGTTTTAAGTACAGAATGAACTTCTTCTGGTGAAATTTGAAGTGAATTTATTGAAGGATGCTGAGTGTTTGGACAGTCAGGCAATATCTGGGCAGCCGTTTCATCTAACAGGGATTGTTCTTTGAAGAAATTGTTTAACAGGTTAGCCTTTTGTTTGTCATCATAAACAACTTCGTCATCATATAAAAGGTTGGAAATGGTACTTTTGGTTGTTGATTTAATGAAGGATTTCATACAACACCACCACGATTTAGAAGACTTTGAGTGATCTGTAAGGTTTTTGGCAAGTTTGGAAATATGAGCTTTCTTTGCTTCTTTGATAAGTTTAGTAATACTATTCCTAAGATGCCGAAATCTAGACCAGTGTTCATCAGACCCAGTGTTCTTAGCTTTTCGATAAATTCGTTTTCTTTTTCTTATAAGTTTTTTTTTTATATGAGTTGAATCCATGATGGATCATTCTGCCGTATAAGAACTTCCCTGTTTGGGATGCACGATTTTGCAATTTCCATAATTTGACGAGTTATATTCGAACAATAAGTACTAATATTTTCATCTTTAAAAGAACTCCAATTTATCATCGATGCTTTCTCGCGCAGAAGATCATAGTTTCCTTTATCAAATAGCCAAATGTGTCTTTTAAAAGATGGGTTAGAATGCTTCTTTAAATTTAAAAGTCCGTAAGTAGGGCAATGATAACGTATTTCTTGGGATAAGAAGGGATCACCAACACCAGAACAGTATAGAAGACTTGCATCAGATGTAAATATTAAATCAATTAACGAGGACGAATTCTCAGTATAATGTGTAGGTTCATCAATGTGCTGTATGATCGAGAATTGTTGGCAGATTGAGTGGATCTTGCGGGCTGATTGTTGGTTTGCACAGTTAAGATTAAAGTCACCTACGACTATTATATCACGAAAGCCAGTGTCAACCGCCAAGTGTAAAGAATCAACAATTTTTTAGTGTTGAAGTGCATCTGTATTTGGTGGTCTGTAGACTAAACCAAACAAAATGTTTTTAGTTTCAAGAACTAATTCAACCCAAATACACTCGGTACCAGGAATTTCCAGATATGTCCTTCTTTTGTAATGGAGTGTATCCCTAATGTACAATAAAACACCTCCGTGTGATCGTGCGTACGGTATTTCCGTTCAGGAGGATGAAAAGACGCAAAAAGATGCTCTTCTGTATGGATTGATTGGTATAAATATGTCTCTGATAAAGCAATTAATAAGAAATATGTCTAGACAAGTCTAAGCTGTTTACAGACGAGGATGATAAAGAAGAAGAGGAAGTATCTTGTGATGAACCCGTCGGGCCAGGATTCGGATGGACGTCGCCAGATAACAAATTTTTTAAGATCAGATAACTATATACCAGGAAGCTCATCGAAAAGACACCGGCAATAGCAGCAAGAGAAAACCTTGAGTTATCTAGATGTATAATGCTTTCAGGATAATTCTTTTTCAGTCCTGCGGTGACTGGCATTTGACTAGACTGTTGTGTTATATAATGTAAGGCCGTGAATATTGACAATAAAGATAAATGAAGACTAAACATGAAGCTTATGAGGACTAAAAATCTAAATCGTCCCTGCAAGCAAAAAATCCTCATGATGGCTGGTTTTCTATAAGTATTGTTGGTCATGTTATTTGCGAGAGGTAAAACAGGAAGAATTCAAAAGCCAACAGGAGGAACATAACCGAAACACAGTACATTAACATACAAGAGAAAGATCGAAAAGGTATTAGAAAATACTCTGTCGCCACAGAAGCATTTGGAAAGAAATAGAAAGGACCTAATCTAATGGTGAGTATTAGAAGAAGAAAAGAGATCATTATTTGTAATAATGATTAAGTTGACTTGAAAGATACATTTACACAGATTAGGTGAAGGACTGCAAAGTAAACGTGTTTAAAGAGAATACAATGTAAAAAGGAAAAAGATTAGGTTATATTTAGCAATGACAAATTGGACAATTTCGGTCAGTGAGAACGGCGATGATAATTAAAATCGCGTATTGTAGTTTCTTAGAAAATAATCAATGGGTTAACATAACGCATGTGATGACGAAAAAATATTTATAAGGTAACATATTTGCAAATATAAAAATACATGTGCTTTGACGAAAATTGTAATTACGCAAAAAAATGAGACATTTTTGTTCAAATAGCACTGCTGATAGTAATTGTTCTTGGGGAAAAAGGTGGATATGTGAATAGCATGACTCTGTGTCTATATCCGTGACAATAGATACATGTAATTTCGCATTTATACATGTAAGTTCTGCCTTATAAACACCGCAAAAGTACTAACTTTTATTTTCACACTATTGATATATTCAAATCACATAGACTGTGCAAATTTATCCTTCAAAGTCCAAAAAACGTCCAAAACTTCAATAACTGAATACTCTTCAAAAGGAGAAACAATTTTATGGGTGTAATACCTTAAAACATTTTGTATATTTTTTCATAAAAAAGAATCAATGACTACCAAAACAGAGTGACGTCGGAAAACAAATTTCAGATAAGGGAAGAAAAGGGAAGAATGTTCAACCGACTTCAGTTGTAGAATATACGCCATATTTTCAAATCAAAGGAAATGTATATGAAATATTTAGACATGCTAATCAGTGACGTTCTGCAATAAGGTGGAATGTTCAACCCTTTTCGTCAGTAGAATATATGCCTTATCTATGAAAAAAAAACGTTGTAAGGTAAGAGAACATTGTCATTTGTTTCTGTTCCACTTGCCGTGGTGTCAATTTTAAGTAAATTATAATAAGAAAATTACAGTTAAGTCCTTGATAAATGGCCTATAAAAGGAGTTTTCGCCTGTGCTGAGATCCGCTAAGTTCTATAGTTTGCAGTATTATTTTAAGAAGAGTGGTTGGATCTGATCCGTATCAATAAATAGACACTTATATTAACTAAATATATTTTTAAATGTTGAGATAATTTGAACAATATATAAAGGATATTTATAATATTTTGTTGATTTTATATTTATTTTTGTAAATGTAATGTACAGTGACATTGTACATCGACTGGTATATTATGTTTGATTTGCGATGATAATAGATTAAATTTGATCATAGTGATTTAATGCTGCACAGTTATAAAGATCTCATTATATTAATTCTACTTAAAATGTGTTAAAAAGAAAAAAAGGCTAAAACAAAAACATGAGACAGAAATTAAATTCGACGAGGCAGTTTTGTCGTCTGGGGAAGGACTTGCTTAATTTAATTCAGTTAAATGATATTAAATTGGTTGTGGTATTAAAGTGGTGAGGGGGGTGGGGGTCGATTTGTTTTTTGTCTTTATCATATATCAAATATTAACTAGACATTAAAATCAGAGTTGCACATTAAAAAAAAATTCGCCCCGGATATAATAAAATAAAAGCATTAATTTTTCTGAAAAGATGAGGTATAGGAAACGCTATCCTGTGATTTAGGGGTTGTGGTAGTGTAATTTACGAGAAAAATATATAACAGAAATATAACAAAAAAAGTAAAACACGCATTAATGTAAAATAAAATCTCGGAACGGAAATCTATGACTTCGTCTTTGACTCATTCTATCTTTAGTGCATTATGAGTAAAACAATGATCTTAAAGATACTCGTTATCAAAACCTATTATTCTTATTTAAGAAATACACATAGCAGATCCATGATTTAACGTATCGAAACAATCCGACGAGGTTATAAAAACGTAAATTAATGTCTTAGCCGAATACTCTATTGACTTTATTACACTAGGTACTCCGTTTAAGGTTGCACTCACGTATGCATCGAATGGTTTTATGTATGGGTATGTATAATCCTGTTCTCATGTTAGGGGCCTCCGTGGCTGAGTGGTTAAGGTCGCTGACTTCAAATCACTTGCCCTTCATCGATGTGGGTTCGAGCCGATGATTTCTTCATGTTAATGGCTTACGGAAGGTCGGTGGTTCTACCCATGTCCCCGCTTGTGATGAAATAGTGCACGTAGTGTTCCTCCAACATCTAATCTGGAAAGTCGCCATATGACCTATCATGTGTCGGTGCGAAGTTAAACCCAACAAAATAAATAAAATGTTCTTATTTTAAGTCCCCATTTGATAGTGCGTCCTTAGTTGATAGTGTGGGTCAGTCAGTGCGTGTGTCCTCATTTGGCAGTTAGATCCTCATTTGGAGGTGATTGGGTCGGTCCTGAATTGGAGGTCTTTTTTCAAGCTTATCATTTATATCCAAATTTTAAAACAAAACCGAAAATTGTATAATAATAATTATTTTGAGTATACCGAGGTGCCAATTTTCGTCAGAAATTGACTATTTTAATGTGTCCTCAATTGGACGCAAAATTTCTCTAGTCCTCAGTTGACGGTACGTACAAGTGCGCGTGTGTGTGTGGTGTGCGAGTGCTGTTCCTGCGTGCCTTTATGGATGCTGCGTTTTGGAACGTGGCTTTCCCTGTTGAATATTCTTTCTTGTTTTTGTGACCGCTCAAAGTCCGTCGTCAGTCGTCCGTCGTGTGTCGTCCGTCGTACGTCCGTGAAATTCTTAAAAAAAAATCTTCTTCTTGAAAACCACTGGGCAGAATTATACCAAACTTCACAGGCATATTTTTTGGATAGTCTCCTTTTAAAATTGTTCAAAGAATTGAATTTCGTGCGGAACTGTGGTTGCCCTAGCAACCGACAGTAAAAACTTTAAAAGTCTTCTTGTCCGAAACCGCAAGGCATAGAGCCTTGATATTTGGCATGTGACATTAACTAATAGTTCTCTATGGAGTTTGTTTAAATTGTACTCCTTGGCTGAAAAGACGCCCTGGAATCCTAAATTTTACATAGTACTATGTAAGAAAAATCTTTAAAAATCTTTTTGTCTGAAACCACTAGACCTAGGCCTTTGATACCTGGTATGTAGCATAACCTTGTGTTCCTCTACCAAGAATATTCAGATTATGCCCCTGAGTTGAAAGAGGCCCTGAACTAGGCCTTTGATATTTGGTATGCAATAATTTTAAGATCATATTTCCTAGACTGTTAAATAATAATTACCTGATGAATCCAAGTGGTTAGGGGTCACCTGACTGTGACCATAGCCTATTGAACTACTTTCTTGTCTTTTTAGATACAGCCTTAAAATTTGGATGACATGTACATGACATGTGCAGTTTTGCACACCGACCTCAAAACTGACTTTCAGTGACCATGAATGTGACCACGAAACTGAGATACTTTCTTAATATCTTAGCATCAGTTTGACATTTGAAACATGTAGATTGTATTACTCAGGTGAGCGTTCCAGGGTCATCATGACTCTCCTGTTTAAAAAACCTGTTGGCGTGATGCAAAGTTTATAAATCTGGTTTTCGTGGAATTCCCATGTTTCTAGTTTCTTTTATTTTTTATCATTTTTATCCGATCATAATGTACTTTCTTGCACGGGCCATTGATTTTTACACAATGTCATTAACTACAATAAGATATTTCCGATAAAAATTAAATGTTTTGGTTTAGCGGGATGTCCCGAAAACTGATGCTCTAGTTTTATCTGTCATTTGTTTTCAGGTATATTGACAACGTACACTTCAAAACCATAGGACCCCTAAGAAGATATTCATTTATAAATGGGTCATCAATCTTTGAAATGGACATCATAGAGGCTGGATATAAATTAGGATTTGGGGTAATTTCTACAAATGAAGTGAATGATTATTACTGACAACACTTACAGATGGAAATTTATTTGTTTCTTGAAGATTTCCTTAATGAATGCGCACGCACACGTACGCGCGCACGCACTCACTGTATAAATGGTATCCAAAAAGTAATATTCTGTTCTACATGAAGTGTGATTTCCAGTCATAAATCTAGTATTCAGATTCGTAAAATTCGGGTCAAAATACAGAGATTTGGTCGCCTTATAAGTTATGGAAACGTTAAAGTATATTTGTTTTTATTTTAAAATTATAAAATATTGAGTGGAATTTAATGTTGCAAAACGCTAAAAACGAGACGTGAATGAATTAACGCGTTGATAAGACTTGATTAATGAATCAACAGATTGCAGCCTGTCAGAAATACTGTCGGAGACTCTTACATACCAGTATTTGATCTTTTCGGGTTTAAGAGCTTCAACAAAATGTCAGGAGGCGCTTATTTTGACAAGAATATAATTTGATTAAATGATTAAATCTATAAGAAATTTCTTTGAATGAAACGAAGCAATATAATTGATTGAGTCTGTTCATAAGAGGTAATGTCATATACCTCACGAACCTTAACGCCGGTTTAAACAGGGCGATTTTATCCATAAACTTTGAATGGTTTCAATGATCTCAAAGGAAAAAAATAAAACAACACCGAGTTCAGGTTCGGTCTAACTATAAACATACGCCTAAATTCAGAAAAGGCCATTAATTGAGTTGAAATTGACCTAAACATTGTTATAGCAATTGATACTTCATCACTTTGACTTTTGTAGTAATATACGTCAGATTTGGTCTGCAGCATAATTATAAGGTCGCTTCTCAATTTATTTTCAAATGAGGACACAGCCCCTTTTGGGGCAGCTAGAACTAAAAGTAGATAAAACTGTAACGACTTTTATTGCTAAACTGCCTAAACTATCTTCATCAAACTTGGTCAGTTGCATCGTTATAAACGTTTCTTACATTGTTGTTCAAATAGGGACACTTGGTCTCTTCTAGTGCTAAAAATAGATATACCTAATAACACTTGATTGATCACCAAACTTTGTCTCTAACATTACTATAAGCTTTTATCCAAAATTTATTTAAATTGAGTCAGTCAGCCCAAATCCAGCCCGCCCTCCACCCCCCTGAGCTAGAAATAGAAAGGAAACATCTAAATGACTGCTTTCAATGAATCACTTAATAGATTTTCATCACACTTTACAAATAGCATTGCTATAGAGTCCTCTGCCTCTATTATACTGAACACAAAAAATAGTTTAAACACTGTTTATGCATTTCATACTTGCAAATACACAATTACAGTACATATAAATTGCAGGATTGAGTAGAAAGCTTTTGCTTGGGCTTGTTTAAATACTCTTTCCAGTAATATAAACTTTCAACATTTGATATTAGTAATGAAAACATAAAGAGTACTTATAATAACTTATGTAATAATAACAATTTAATAACTGTAGTTAATGTTTTAGAAAGTTAGGGCATTAATTTTGTAAATTGGAGTACAAATCAAATAACATTAGAGAAAAAAAGCATACTAATTTTTTTTTAAAAAATCGTGCACATCATTAAAAGAGTACAGAAGCACTAGAAAAATGTGTGAAATTGTTTAGAACAATAAGAAAAAAGAAGAAGGGCGGTATTTGTTGTTGACGGGATATATAGGTCCGCATTCAGTAAGTCAATAAAATAGTTCGGTCATTTTAAATCTAACCTTTTTGTTTTCGAAATGCGGATTTGTTAGCTTTATGCGAAAGGCAAGTATCTCCAGATAGGAATATCGTTAGAGTGATAGTTGTTATTATTCGAAGGTTTGTGAGAAGCTCTACGCATTCTGTTAGTAAGTGTTGACAACAGAATTGTCTTCAATTTCATCACCTTCGCAGAGAAGACTGTCTATATTTTGTTAGAAAATATATGCTTTTAAGTGACTTTCTATCAAAAATGAATTTCAGTTTTCTCATTACGTTGATGCGCTGTGCTATCAGTATAATAGTTAGTAATGGGCCGACAATTGTCGACAATCGAATAATCGTCGGCGTGGCATTCATGATCGCAATCGCCGACTTCGCTTTTCCCTGACCGATAAATTACTGGACACCCTAAACGGATAATTTAGTTGTTTCAGACCTCTTTCTTTCTGGTATTTACGGTTTCCTGGGGCAAGGTAAACTACTCTTCTACAAATAAATGGTTTTCAACACGTGTGTTGAAAATGCCTCTGAAGAACTCGAGGTCATCCATGATCACCCAGATTTTTGAAGGTATTTGGCTTTTACAAAATTAAATCGGGGAAACCATCATCCCAAACTCTGGACACTAGTATGGCAGTATGCAAAGGACACAAACAAACTTTTTTTTTTAAATTTTGTGAGATTGTAAAAAATCCAGTACTTAACTAAGAAATGATAAATCGTTATTATATTTTTTTTTCTTGCTGAACTTCAAATAAGTTTTAATTCAATATTACATAACACGATATCACTGGATTAATACTGTCTGTCTGCATCCTAGTTACCTGATTTGAAGTTTCCTATCTCCACAAATATTGTACTTCTTTTCGAGAATTTATTGAAGATATTATTTTACTAGGATTAAAAAAAGAACTAGCCATTCATCTCCCATTCAGATACTTTCTTCAAATCCGCATTCAAATATCGTGTTTTTAACAATGATATAGAGACTTGTATCAAATATTCGAATAGAAAATTAAATATCATGAGCATTGTTCTTTATGTAGACAAGACCAAGCAGTGAAGGGAACCAAACATTTAGCCTTGGGAAACAGTAAAAGCAATTTTGAAGATATCAGATGTAGCACCTGGATTCACTGACAGTTAAGGAGTTGCATGACCTGTAATATCCGTTAACTTCAGCTTAAGCAAAACATCTCGCTGCAATAAAAGATCAAAAACCTTTAAGATATCGCAAAAGACAGCACACACTTCTTTCCCTTCCTCAAGAGCTTGATATTGATACAAACTGGTTAATAGGTGAGTCAAGTTTGACAAAACCGGATTGCACAGGAAATGGTGTTGTTTGAAACAATGAAGTAAAAGGTATTTTTACAAAAAAATTAAAACCTAGCTGATGGTGCTTAGACGAGAATCCTTGTTTGTCAGAGAGCGTTTCCTAATTCTCCTGAGAGTTCCTTTAACATTTTGCGATTGATGATATCTTGTCAAGCAGCATTCACTAATGTTAATGAGTTCAATATTAATGTTACTTCGTTCTCTGTAATATTAATGTTCTTTAGTTTAAGATAATCAGGATTGCAATCTATGTGTCGAAGTCGTTCACCATTATTATTTAGTTCTGTTTACGATTGAAAAAAATATTTAAGAGGCTTAAATTGCATTATCAGGGCCTGAAATAATAAGTGTAAGATTATCAATAAGAGGGTGAATACCTACGTTTTTGAAGCTGGTGTGATGAATTGCTTTAGTAGTTGAAAGTGCTTAAATTTCATTTTTTTATTTTGTCTGAGAGTTTATAGGAAAGCCTACTTCAGTGTTTCTTGGGTCTGTAGTTTTATGTCTTAATTGATTGTAAATTTCCTAGTGTTGTTGTTGACTTTTATTCTTTATGCTTTGTCATTTGCTCTTTTGCATTACTTCATATATTTTCTTTGTGAATCGACGGTTGGTCAGAGTAGTATTAAATATAGCGCTTCTGGCGCAGTTTAATCTAATTTAACATTTAGTCTTTGACCTAAACCGACCAATGCCGGACAATTAAAAATCCACAGGTTTTAACTTTACTTTCATTTTCTCATATTTTCAGAAAACCTGGTTATAAATAGCTGACATATTTTCTGAAAATGTTATGAAGCGAGCCCTATTTTAATTGGAATTTACGTTGTATTTTCTGAAAATGGCTATGTGGGAAACCACAAATTCAACCAATCAAAAGCCTGCCATTTTTCTGCCAAGTTGGCAGCAAACTGTCATTTGCTTTTACTTTGGCCGAATCTTTGGCCGAATCTTTGGCAAACTTTTGGCAGATTATATTATATTATATTTATTAATAAAATGTAAGATATTTGATCTTATTTTGAATTAGTAAGTATATTATTAGGGTACACATAGTAATTAAAACTTTAATTAAGTTTTTAATTAAACCTTTAATCCAAAAGTCTGTTTATATCATAGGATACAGGTTCGTCCGATATGTAGAATCTGATGTAACTGCCCATCAAAAGCATAAATGTTAATTCTGTAGATGCTGAATCGTCATACGGGTGAATATCAAACATTGTTCCTTGTTTTAGATAAATTTTAATTTTTTTCTTATACATAGATATTAACTTATCAGTATCAAAGTCCTCAGCTGCCTCAGCTGTTATATTTACATTATCAAATATACCGAAAAGTAAAACATCATCCTGAGGCCTATTATTTCGCCACCTAAATATAAAATGTGATATTGGGCTTTTAGTCGGTTTATACGGTTCACCCGGGGAGCTTGCACCCTTTAATAAAATCTTAATATCTATTATATAAGTTCCGGTTTTTCTGACTATAAACACACCACTCAAAAGCATATCTAGTACATCTATTTTATATTCTTGGTTTGTGTTTATAAAATCTTTATAATCTACGGTAATTCCAGGTCTTATTTCAAATATATTTAAATAGTTCAGATCGGCCATATTTTTATATGTTGAATGTATCCAGGCACCACGACGGTCAAAATACTTTTTCATTTGTATGTAATCAAAAGTATGATTATAATAGTATTCAAAGAGAAACACTTCATGTTTTACTTCCTCTACCCTTTTTTCTATTTTCCTGTCTTTCTTTTTAAGTTTAAGAATTATTTCAGCTAAATCATCAACTCGTTTTGTTGTAGCAACTTCAGAAGCAGATAAACTATCAACAGTATTCTTTGTTCTAGCTAATTGTGTTTCTTGTTTTAAAAAAACATTTTTTACTTTTGTAATTTCTTGGGTATTAGTGGTAATTTCTTCAACATTAGCGGTTATTGCTTTAGTATTAGCAGTAATTACTTGGGTATTAGCAGTGATTGATTCTCCTTGTTTATCTGATATTTTAACTACAGAGTCCAAATCATTTATTATTTTTTTAATTTGATCATTAATTATCTTAATTGCTTCAGTATTAGCAGTAATTAACTCTCCTTGTTTAGCTGATATTTCAACTACAGAGTCCAGATCATTTATTATTTTTTAATTTTATTATTAAATTCATTAATATTTCTTGTAATATTTTTGTAATATTACTTAATTCTGCATATTTTAAATTGTGACGGTTGTCAACAATACTAATCCAATTTCGAATTTGTTTTTAAAGTCATCTATTTTAAAAATTAATTTCTTTTTTAAAGTCATCTAATGCTGTATCATGATCATCACCTCTTTGTGAAGCTGCCTTTTCCAATTCAGATTTATATTCTGCAAATTTATTTGAAAATGTATCGAGTAAATCTTGATTCCCTTTTGCCATTTCAGTATTTAGTTTATTTATTTCTGTTCTGATTTCTAACTGATACATATTTTGTAACTTTTTCTCAGCTTCAATAATCTTATCTTTTAGCTCTTCATGTTTAATCATACTATCTTTTAATTCTTGAACTTGAGTGTATAAAATGTTTAAATTGACTCGAAATACTTCTTTTATGTTGTCATCTGTCAAATCAGATTTCTCTTCAAGTTCTTTAATAGAATCAGTCATAGCTTTCATTTCTTCTTCAATTTTACCTTGTAATTGATTAATTAATAATGAATTCTTTTTAAAATCTTTTGTTAATTCTTCAATATTCTTTACTTCTACTTCTAGTGTTTGTTTTATACTTTTGACATCTTCAAGTTTATAGTCATCTATTACACTTTGAATTTTTTTATACACAAACCGTCTTGGAACTGCATCGTTGGGTTTATCTGGATTTTCTAGGTTGATTATTTCATTACCTCCCATATCTAATGCTCTATTCATTGTGTTATCAAGTTCCTTATTTCTGTGAAGATACGATTCCGTTTCCTTTTTAAGCTTTTTGAATTGTTTTTTAGTAGCATAATCACTTAAATCAATATCAAATTTAACTTTACTTATACTGTCAGGTTCACTTATTTGTTTTACATCATTAAAAACTCCCATTATATAATTATTATATATTACCAGTAAAGTTTTTTCTTAAAAAACTTCCTTGGTTTGTCAATATAAAGAAATCATATTTTTGATTTATTACATTAGCAAAATAAATCACGATCTATATTTTGTTCAGTACAAATCCTACCATTTTCCCCTTTACTTGGACTTTCAAATAGAATATAGTGTGAACAGTTAATACGGATATTTTTTGGTGTTTCATAGTAAGACTGACTTAAATAAATAACACAACAGTTTTTGTGACGTCCTTGAATAAAGTATTTTGTTATTTCATTTTGAACTTTTTTATCTTCACATACAAAATCATCAAATATTACTACTTTTTGTTTTTCTGATTCAAGATTCCCCACAAGGTTAAATTTTGGTCGGGATCAGCTGAATATTCAAGTATTTCATTTGGATCTACTTTAATTTTTTTGCAATTTGGTTTAAGTTGTTAATTAAATCTTGATATTTAGATTGTTCTAGGTTTTTAGCATATAAGTATAATTTATCATAATATATAAGAGGTTTTCGAAGTATATGCATAAATGTATTTGTTTTTCCATATCCTGAAGATCCACATATTAACATTCTAAAACATGAATCTGGCATAAAAGGATAAAATTGTTTAAAGTTATTGGATTTATCACTTTTTGTATCATAATTTGGAATTTCCATTTATATAATATTACATTATTTTACATTATCTTACATTATCTTACATTATTTTACATTATTTTACATTATCTTACATTATTATATAAATGCAATCAAAACTTAATGAAATGATAATAAGAAAAAAATTAGTCGGGCAAAAGATGAGAGATCTTAGAGAAGAAATAATGAGAGAAAAAATAAGAAAAGCTACAAATCGGGATATGTATACTGAAATTTATAAGCCAATTACTGAAAAAATAGAAAGTCAAAAAGAACAATTATCAAGTCAGTTAAAAGCATTACCTGGAATAAAACAACAATTAGCGTTACTTCCAAAAAGTTTTGCTGATAAGATACATGAAATAGAAAATCTAAAAATGGTGACAGAGTTATTGGAAAAACAACCACCTCCGGGACTACAACAACCATTACAACCATTACCGCCGGAAGATACTATGGGTTTGGAAGAACTATTCCGAGAACCAACACGATTATTACCGCCGAAAGATCATATGGATTTGGATGATGGAGATGATGAGTTTGAAGACATTGAAGAACCTCCCGAAGAACTAACAGAAGAATTTATAGCAAATTTAGATATAAATATCGATAAAGATATAATATCAGAATATGGATTGCCTACATTAACAGAGTTAGTAATAAACAAAAATAAAGATGATTGGATAAAAACAAGAAAAGAGGTTACCGAAAAATTAAAGGTCTTTACTCGTGATATAAATAAATATAGTAAAGAAAAACCAGATGAAATAATTGAATTTACAAATGCAGAACCTACGGCTGCAGGTGAGTATGTTTCGGAGTTAGAATTACATAGAGAAAATCTTAAAAGATACAATGAACGCTTATTAAAAATTATTAAAGACTCAAAGGTATTTGGAAGGGGAATAAAATATCATAACCCATATAAAGTTTCACCAAATGGACAATATGGTAATTTAATTATTAACTTAAATAAACTTTATGGTCAAAATAAGTTAATTGCTAAGGATAGAATAACTGGAAAGGAAGTAATTAACACTAAAGTAGATAATGATTTGATTGATTTGATTAATAAAAGATATAACAATAATAAAAAGCATTCAATTCATTCAAGAAAAATATTTAAAGAATTAACAGAAAAGTCAGGATTACCTATCAATAAAAGATCTATGAAATTTAAAAAAGTAATTAGGGGACAAGGTTATGACGTTTGTCCATGTAATCCAAAAGAATTGGTTAATGACTTGGAGTTAATTTGTGGTTCAATTGATGCTGGAAATAATAATGAAGAACTAAAAAATGAAGGTATTAGAATAATTGATGAACTATTAAAAATGAAAGCATTGTTACCAGAACAACATGAAAAGTTATATAAAAAATATTTTTCTTGAATTTAGTTTTTAATTAAAGTTTTTAATTATATATAAATGGAACAAAAAATAGTATTAAGTTCTGAAACAGTTAAAGATAATAAAAATACTCCGAGTGATTTTACAATCAGATTTAGTCGTTCTTTAATTTTAGATAAAAATAAAACTTACGTTGTTGGTTTGGATAGTATTAACACTATGACCTACTCTTGGCATAATATTAGTGATGAATATGACAATAAAAGAATTCGTTATCATAATGGTAAGGATTGGAAAGATATTATATTTACAAATGGTTCTTACAGTTACACAGATATTAATAATTATATTAGGGAAAAACTTTAATAAGTAATGATGATTATGAATTTGATAAATCAGAAATTGCTCCAATAAGTTTGGAATTTGATTTAAGTAGTTTTAAGATTTGATTTCAATTACAGATAATTTTAAGTTGGATTTGGAAATATCAAATTTTCATACATTGCTTGGATTGAGAAAAAAAAATTAGACAAAACTGAATGGTGAACTAAAACACCAATATAACTAACTCTGTGGATACAATTTACATTCATTGTGATCTTATTGATAATTCACTTGTTGATGGTAATTTCAGTGATATTATCTATGCTTTAAGTACTGCAGATTTAACAAGAGCTTATCCATTTACAAAAGAACCACAAAGAGTTGGATATTCTGAAATTAATAAATATATTATAAATTCAATTAGAATATATATTACAGATGTATTTGGTAGAATAATTAATTTTAATGAGGTTGAAACAAGTTTTACACTAATTTTAAAAGAAATTTAATTAAAAACTTTTAGTTTTATATAATGTACAAGAAAGTTTATGACAAAAATAAAGGAATATTTATTTATGTTGATGCTCACACAGGAGAAGAAATCATACATGGAACAGGTATCTTTGACACTTTAACGAAATTGCTTTCAAGTTCAGCCGCATCTTCAATTAGCACAGCTGGAAAAAAAGCTTTGGAAACAGCAGGAAAAGCAGCACTTGAAAGTGGAACAAAAAAGGTTGGAACAGAAGTTGGAAATTTAGCTGCTGATAAAATTTTTGAAAAACTTAAAAAGAAACCTGCTCCGGCAGTTGGTAATTTAATTGCTAAGGAATTACAAGAAAAGAATAATAGTAAAAATAATAAAAATAATAATGATAATGAGGAGGATATTCATATGAGAATAAATAGAATATTGTCAGGATCTGGGACTTTAGCTCGTGCTGGAACTTCAGCTCAACAAAAACGTATTAACAGATTAATTTATAAAAACTAAAGTTTTAACTTTAATAAAAAATAAAATAAAAACTAAAATAAAAACTAGAATAAAAAAATAAAATAATATATAATATATACATGTTTAGAACAAAAGAATATTGTGAAAGATATGAATTAACTCCTATTCAATTAGATACAGCATTAATATCTGTCTTGGGAAATAATGTTAAGCAACAAAAAAACGGATATCACTTTACAATTAATGATAGAAGTTCATATTTTGATTGGTTTAATGCTTATTTTGAAGTAAGTTTTAAAGTAAATAAGCTTGCTAATGGTAATAATTATAATGTTAATGATAAAGTTGCTTTAATTAATAATGCAGCTTCATTAATTGATCAGTTAGTGGTTAAACAAAATGGAAAAATTGTTTATGATTGTAATAATTTATACAAAGTAATAAATGTAAAGAGTTTGGTTGAATTGTCTGAAGATTATGCAAAATCAACTGGAACAAATGAGTTTATTTATTTAGATACTGACGCTGGCACTGAACTCAGAAAAACCGAAGATGCATATAATAGTGGTTTTGCTATTAGAAAGGCATTAATCCAAGGTGGTAAAGAAGTAAATGCTAAAATTCCATTAAATAATTATTCATTTTTTCAGGGTTTAGAAACTAATATTTTACCTCCAAGTCAAATTCAAATAACACTGCAGCTGACAGATGATGATGAATTAATTTTTAGAGCTAATGCTGCTGATCCAGGTAGGGTAATTGTAACAAAATTAATTCTATGGGTTCCGCGTTTGATTTTTAATGAATTTGGGTTTGATCTAATTACTACTGAAAGATTTAAAAAAGCAAGATGGTCATACCTTAGGGAAATGATGACGCAATCAACTGATACACAACAAAATAATATAACTTTTAGAATAACAGCTGGTGTAATAAAACCACAACATGTATTTGTTTATTTTCAACGACCCGATAAAAGTAATTCACAAGAACATAACCCACATTTATTAGATACATTTAAAATTAATGCAGCAAATAAAAATTGCATTTTGAGCTCTTGTCGTCTTGAAGTTGGTAATGGTGTTTTTTATCCAGAAACAGAATACACAAGTATATCAAGAATATATGATGATGTAATTAATTATTATTATAAACAAAATAATAAGACTACTGGAAGTCTTTTAAATAGATCAAATTTTTATAAATATTTTGGATTTATTCATTTTAACTTGGAATATAAAAAGGAAGTAACTACAGAAGATCCTAAACACATTACATTAACAGCTAAATTAAATATTCCACCAGCAGCCAATATTCGTGTTTATGCAATTGTACTGTATGAAGAAACAGTTGAAATAAATACTATTGGAAATGAACTTGTTATTGTTTAAATGAACTTGTTATTGTTTAAATAAAATAAATATAAATTAAAATAAATATAAAGTATATAATGTCATCAAATTATATTGAATATAAAATTAACCTTACAGATGGACAAAAGAAAAATTTAGCCCGAGCCTACAACAACAAAATTCCACATACTTTTAGATTAAAACATGAACAATTACATGGAAACTTCCCTTTATTATTAACAAAAACACAAATTAATCAAATTAAAAAAGCTGTTGCAAATAAGAAGGGATTAGAAATTACAATTTCAAAAAAACAAATGTCCAGTCAAGGTCAAAATGGTGGATTTTTAGGAGCTTTAGCTGGTTTGTTAGGAAAAACAATTCTTCCAATGGCAGCAAAAATAGCTCCAAAAATATTAGCCATTGGAGCCCTTTCTGGACTGGCCAGTACTGGTGTTAGTAAAATACTTGGAAATGGTATGATTTCAGTAGCTAATGATAAGAGAAATATGATATCACCATATCTTACACCTAATCAAAGAAAGCAGCTAGTAGGATCTGGAGTGATTAAATTAACACAAAAACAAAAACAAGACGGTGGGTTTTTAGGTATGTTGGCTGCTAGTCTAGGAATACCTTTGATTACATCTTTGTTAAGTGGAAAAGGACTACAGATTGATTCTCAACGGAGACCTTACAGACGAATTCCTATAGTAAAAAAAAAATAAAATTTATAAACAAACCTATTTCTAACTTTGAAATTGAACAATGGGTAAAACAATTAAAAATTAAAAACTTTAGGGGTGTATTTAGTAGAAATAATTTACTAAAATTAAAAGAAAAGGTTGAATGTGGAATTATAAATTTAGATGACTCTGTTGGTCCTGGAACACATTGGGTTTGTTATATTGGTAAAATATACTTCGATCCATTTGGACTTCCTCCGCCGAAAGAAGTAATTAAGTATATACCAAATGTAAAATACAACAATGTTCAATATCAAGACAAAACAAGTACACTCTGCGGATATTATTGTTTATTTTTCATTAAAATGTTACAAGATAAAGTACCGTTGTATGATTTATTGTATAAAATACTAAAAATTAATAATCAAAGAGTAAATGAACAAACTATTATAAATTATTTTAATAAAAAAGGACATTTATTTAACTGGAATAATTAATATAATGGGAATATTCAATAATATAAATGAAAAAGTAAATAAAATAGAAAGGCAATTAATAAGAAAACCTCCATTGTTTTTAACAAGTTATACCCAAGATACTGATAGTGGATTATTTCAATGGAAAACTGTAAATGCTAGTTCTGGTTTAGTTCAAAATGGTAATAATGTAAGAATTAATTTTAATTGCATTTTAATTATTCTTGTTGATGCAATTAAATTAGATAAGGGAGAAGCTAAATTACAATTAAAAAATAAAGAAAATGTAATTCTTCAAAGCTACAATGCAAAAAATAACAGAAAAAATGAATCTATTTCTATTAATTATGCAAATGAATTTAAAATAAATGATGTTATTTATATTAATTCCTTAAACGTTATGAATATTCAGTTAACAATTTATGGTTCTATAATTTAATAAAAACTTTAATAAAAACTTTAATTAATTTAAGAATAAGCTAATGTATCAATACCATTATCAAGAATATATCTTTTATCGTCATAACATGATAAAGATGTTTTATTTATAACATAACTGGAAAGATTGTGTTTATTAGAACGGATAACTTTAAAGGTGTGATTACTTTGGGTTGAATTAAACAAAGTATCTTTGTAATTTTTATGAACTATTGTTTTCTTAACAACAAGTTTTTTAATTCCTTTACATTTTTTAACATTAACTTCATTTTCTAATAAATATGAATACATTTTACTTCTTAATCCAACAAATTCAACAATTACTACACCAGCAGCTTCATCTTTAAATTTTCCAATTACTTTTTATTATTATCAAAATAAAATTTTGAGTTGTTATCGTAATCACTATTATCAAATAAATCTTTGTCCTTATAAAAATCCTCATATGCATCTTTGGTTTTAATTTCATAACATAATGAATCAGTGTCAGTAAACAATAATTTACAATTACCCTTGTACTTTTCCTTAATGTAATTATAATGAAAATCATACATTAAATATTTTGATAAATCTAGAATGCACATTCCAACATAACAAGGTCTGTTTAATAACAAACTTTCTTTTATTCTATGAATTCCAAAAAGGTTAGAGTTAAACATCGTTGAACTAACAAATGAAGGTTTGGCTATGTATTTTAATAAAATATTTTCATCATGTGTTAATTTAATATTAACCCTCTTACGTAAATTCTCCATCGTCTTACCGAATACAGAGTTGTTCATTAACTTAAAAAGTCCTTTTCAAATGAATTTTTTGCTTTAGATCTTTTTTGAGTATTAAAATCAATATACTTTTTTAACCAAGGACTTTCGTCAAAAGTTAATATTTTATGTATTTTTGTTACTTTTAACCCTAATTGTGTATATAGTTCAAGATTTTTATAATGAACTACATAATTTTGTTTTTTCATTAAAGTTGGAACCAACTTCTTTTACATTACTTTTTCCTATTTCAAATTCTGTTTTAATATTTTTACTATAATCAGAAAGCCATTGATCTGGTATTTTAATTTTTCAGGAGCTAAAGGATAATCATTGTGGGTTTTATGTAATTCTTTTGGATATTCAAGATCACATTCAACTATAAAGTTAGTTTTACCTTTGCAATTAATTTCTTGAATTGTTTTTCGGATATAAATTTAAAGTTTCCAGAGGGTAAAGGTTGACACATAGCCCAACCGTAAGGTTATTGGCGTCAAGGTACATAATGTATTTGCTTTCTTCTTTTGAATCATAATCTTTCATATATTTATTGTTTGCTTTACTGTATCTGTTTGAAATATAACTTATTCCTCCTCTCAGTCCCTTTTCAATAAAAAGATACATATCAATATCAGTTATTAAATCTAACTTAATTCCAGTCATTTTTAACATTGCATCCCAAGCTAACCCAGGACTACTAAAATAATGACAAGGATCTAATTTGTAGTACTCTAAACATAGTTTTCTAAAATTTTCAAATACATCAGCTAAAAGTAATACATCAGTTTTTAAATATAGATCATGGTAATCTCCCATTGTTTTAATTTTAAATTTTTTCCAAACATTTTTAGCATGTTCATATTCGTTGTCAGATATGTGTGTTTCATTTAAAATTGAATAAAACTCTTCTTTAGAAGGTAATTTTGTTTCTTTGAATTTTTTAAATGAATCCATGTAATCATATGGATAAACACCTTTTGTTTTTAATAAATTAATGCTTTCACAATCAAATTCTTGAGATAAGTATTTAAATTCTGGAATATTTTTCACTAGATTATCCAATGATTGAGACATAAATTGGAATGAATCAATAAAGACCAAGTCGGAAATCATAAATGCCATATATCTTTCCATATTGTTAGGAATAACATTAATTTCTTTTTTGAATTTTCCTATTTGTTGCATAATAAAATGACCGTCATAACCTCTTAAATTCTGAAAAATAACAGGAATTTTGTGTGTTAGTTTAAAATTAATATTACATTCTGAGTGAGCACTTCCTCTAAATTTTCCTGTTATATGACAATGATCACGGACAGGATTTTCATTTTCGTTATATTCTTTTTCACAAATATGACAAAACTTTTGTTTTTTAAATTCGGTTGAATCTTTTTTAGACATTCTTAGTTCTTTGTTAAAATGTTCTTTAAATATTTCTTTACAATATTCCACTTCCTCAAGCATTTTTTCAATAAACTTATAAACTGTATTAGGTCCTCTATAAATCTGGGTTGGTTTAGTATATTTATCGTCATAACAACAAACAACTTTATAGCCGTAACCACAATCTATATGATTTTGATATGGTTCAGTAAATGAAGATTCAGTTGATGGTAAAGCAGTTAAAACTTTTTTAGTTATTGATTCAAAATCAGCATAAATTACAAAAGGTACTGCTAAACCTTTATGATAATTTTTAAATTGTACTTTACTTCCCTCTTTTGGCATTTTTACACCTTGGATACCATTAATAGCTAAACAATTTGGAATATGTTCATTTAATATTCTTTCTTGTGAAAAATTCTGTAAACATGATTTACAAAAATGTTTTTTATGTTGATATTTTGTTTTTTGAAACATTAATCTATTAAAGTCTTTTATCCAAACATAATGTTGGACTACAGTTCTTGAGGGCTTACAGTCATCATCAGTTATTTTATCATTTATTTTATCATTAGTAATTAGCAACATGTCACAGTGTTCTTCGTATTGATACTTTGATATGTACAATGGATAAATACTATTTTCTTCATATCCAAATATATTAAATGATATTTCATTTAAAACTTCTATTTTAGGAATTTGATTTAATGTAACAGGAAATTTAATTCCAGTATAATCAAGATCGTTTATATGTTTTTTATATTTTGAAACTCTTTGAGGGTCTTTTTCAACAGGAAATTTGTAAGCCAAATGACACCATCTAAAACATTCATTATCATCATTCTTTATATTTATTAATCCTTTCATTGAATTTTGTAATGGTTTTGGTAATTCTAAATAACTTGAAGCAGCCAATGGATTATACTTATATATATTTATATAATGAGCATCAACTGACTCTATTCTCCAGCCACTTCCTTCAGAAATCCAATTACCAATTCTATTTATTATTTCATCAAAAGCTTGATGTAAAGTTTTTTTTATTTCGTTTGTGTTAATAATTTCTAAAGCCTTTGATTGAAAATAAGCTGATTTATATATTGTATCAGTTTTATCCATTTTTGCAAAAGTTATTTTTAAAACAACGTTTATTTTTATACCTTTTAAAGTTTTAAGTTCAGATTTAAGTATTTCATAAGAGTCGTTTATAGTTAAATATAATTGATTCTTTGGATCTTGTCTATATGTAATTTTAATTTCAAATTTCTTATAATATTGTTTTGAAGATCTCTCGATTTCCATCTATATATTATATTTAGAAAAAAAAATCTTCAAGCAAAAAAGGATTAAAAAAATAATTAAAAAAATAATTAAAAAATAATAAAATAAATAAAGTTTTAAATTATCTTTAAGAAGAAA
The DNA here is from genome assembly GCF_021730395.1 of Mercenaria mercenaria. Taxonomy (NCBI): domain Eukaryota; kingdom Metazoa; phylum Mollusca; class Bivalvia; order Venerida; family Veneridae; genus Mercenaria; species Mercenaria mercenaria. The sequence continues at coordinate 57,015 of NW_026461117.1, read as the reverse complement.
TAAAATATTTAAACTTATATCTTTTTCCATTAACTTTTGATATTCAACATTTTACTCGGTTTGTCCCTTCACAACACATTTTTATTAACCCAGCATTAATACCAAATTCTTAGATGCTTTGTAAGTGCTTCTATATATTTTTTTTTTCATTGTATCACAGTCGGTTACAATAACTTTTTTAGGATTGTTTCGATAATTATTTGGTCTGGGACAATCACATAATCTTTCATCATTTTCTTCTTCAGTTAATAGACAACCACAGTCCCATTCAAATAAAGTTCTTTTACAAAGATAAGGATCTATAACATTTTGTAATTTATCAATAACATGATTTTTATATTCATCGCTAACTATTTGATCAAGTTTTGATTTAATAACATTTCTTCTTTTAAGAACTTTCTTATATGAATTTTCATCTGGATTCATTATTTCTCCTAAAGTGCTAGATAATTTTGGCATAATCATTCTATCTACCTTTCTATTAACCATCTATATATAATATACTTATAGAAAAAAATCTTTAAAAAACACACGTAAAATTTAATACAACTCTTCTTCTTTTTTGCTTTTATATCCGTTAAGTTTAAATTCCTTCATATGCATTTCAAGAGGTGTTGAATAATTTTTTTCTTTCTGCATTTCTAATAGTATTGTAAAAATATCCTGAATAACTTTTTTCTCTTCTTCTTTATTTACTTTTCCAGGATCATTAGGGTTATGAACAGCTAAAGCTGCAATCCGTGCTTTTGTTATAAGTTGTTTTATTTTGTGGTGATCTGATTTTAAAAAAAATTTCTTGTCGTCAAGTTTTAGTCTGTTAGTAAATATGGTAATTACTGATGGAACAGCGCCAGCAACTGCTACAAATATAGGAATAGCTGGAACAAGTGCTAATGCAGCTGAACAACCAAAAACACCTGCTGTAATATATAACCCAGTACTTACTCTCCCACAAAATTTATAACTTTTTCTGTAAGCAGCAGCTAGTTTAGTTAAGTGAATAATTAATTGATCTATTGTTTCTATTCCATTATTATTAGAAATAAGATTTTTATTACTCATTTATATAATTAAACTTTTTATTTCTAAATTAAATTTGTTCAAGATCGCTAAACGGAACCCAACTATTAAATTTTTCATTGTAACCTTTCCATTTTACTAAAGCTTGTTTTTTCTTATAGTCTCGTCTAATAACTTTTTCTATTCTAAAAACTTCTTGTGTAGTAGGTAAAAGTTCTTGTTCATAAAATGAACCTTGAATTATTTCATCATTTAAATCTTTAATAGTGTATGTTCTGGGATTTGTATTATTAATTTTATAAATTATAAATATTTCCTCTGTCCAATTTGGTGTATATCCTTTTTCAAAATGTCTTTTAAGTTTGCTTAAGCGAACTCGATCACCAATTTTAAATTTTGTTTTACTCTTTGGTATTTTTAAACCACCATATAAATTAAAGTAAACAGTACCTTTTTTTAAGTTTTTACTAGCTTCGATTGGTGTCATTTTTATACTAGAATGTTTTGTTTTGTTATATTTATCAACCATATCCTGCAAATTATCTAAATAAGTATAAGTATTATTTGCTGTAAAATATTTCCACATTATTCTTTTTAAACTTCTATTAAATCTTTCTATTACTGCAGCCTTTCCTTCATTAAATGTATGGTACATATTAATCTTATTTTTATTCAAAAATGATTCAAACTTTTTATTATAAAATTCTTTTCCTTCATCTACCCATAAATTTTGTGGTAACCGTCCTTCTAAAATTATTTTTTCAAATGCTTCAGTAACAGATTCTCCGGTTTTATTCTTTAATGGAATAACCCAAGCATATTTACTAAATATATCAATAACGGTTAACAAGTACTTTACTCCTTTATTATATTTTGAAAAAGCTTGCATGTCAACTAAATCAGCTGACCAAGTATCATCAATATCATTAACTATCACTCTTCGTTTCCTAAATTTCCTTTTAATTGGTTTGTGTAATTCTTCTGCTAATTCATCGCTCCAGCGGTAGCTTGGTGCAGTGATTCCGGGGGTATACTCTACCCCCTTTTCCCGTTTTTTGACTTTTGTTTTTGTCCCAACCCAAGTGTGTATTTCGTTTTAATTATAGGTTTCACAACTAAATGTTTTGCAATCTTTTCTCCAAATGTTTTTGATTTAGTTTTATTTAAATTGGAAAGCATTTGTTTATCACATGTACCCTTTTTTACATCACTGTCATAGCAAAAATCATGGTCCATACATACTGCATCCAGTTCATTGACAGGGGGTCCATTATCTAGGGGATTTCCTGGCCCGCAATAATTATATCCTGGAAGTGTTAAACCTTTCTTAGGTAATAAAGGTAACATTGCTTTGTGAATATCTAAATTACCTCCTGTACTTTTAACAAACTTTGATTTCATCTTTCCAGAAGATGAACAAGTAGCCCTTATCATTTTTCTCCCGTTTTTTGTTGTAACATAATGAGGATTTATATTATCAGTAAATATTCTTTCTTTCAAACAATATATTTTATTTTGTAAACTCATCTATATCAAATGTATTTAAAATTATTTAAAGACTAATAATGTAGTTATTAATTCAAAATAAGATCAAATATCTTACATTTTATTAATAAATATAATATAATATAATCTGCCAAAAGTTTGCCAAAGATTCGGCCAAAGATTCGGCCAAAGTAAAAGCAAATGACAGTTTGCTGCCAACTTGGCAGAAAAATGGCAGGCTTTTGATTGGTTGAATTTGTGGTTTCCCACATAGCCATTTTCAGAAAATACAACGTAAATTCCAATTAAAATAGGGCTCGCTTCATAACATTTTCAGAAAATATGTCAGCTATTTATAACCAGGTTTTCTGAAAATATGAGAAAATGAAAGTAAAGTTAAAACCTGTGGATTTTTAATTGTCCGGCATTGGTCGGTTTAGGTCAAAGACTAAATGTTAAATTAGATTAAACTGCGCCAGAAGCGCTATATTTAATACTACTGGTCAGACTGACGTACTTTGATTGATTTATGTGGTATCTGCTTTTTCTGATAGTTTACGTATTTTGTGTGTTACTTTAGAGGCGTAAATAGAAGTATCTTTGCGAAAGAGAGACTTCCAATCAAAAGTAGACGCTTCCTATTTTAGGGCGATCCGATTGCCAACGTGACACTTCAAAGCAAATATGGTTGGTTTTAGAACGTCTTCTACAGCTACGAACTAAACAATGATACCTAAAGCTTTTTTCAAGGAAATGAAAAGCTCGCCTTCACCAAGGAAAGATATTTCACTAGTTGAGGATACAAGAAAGTTATCAATGAGAGTTTGTAACGTTTCTGTCCAACGAGGGTGGCTTCCCGATAACCTGATCCATATCATACTCTGATATTTTTTTTGTTGTTTTAGGGTAGGTTTTAGCATGTCGAGATTAAATCGCCAGTGGTCAGTATATTGTCGGTATAAGTAAAGAATGAAATGAAATGAAATATAAGTATGAAAAGCGAGTGTTATAGAGTTTAAGAATTAAGCGGCGACAATATTTTACCATAAGGTATTTGCCTGTGTTGAATGTGTAGTTCAATCCATAAAAATTCCTCTCCTTGAATCTTTAATGTCTGGGATATGGTTTTTGTTGTAAACAAGATCTTTTCCGAGATTACCACCTTGACGATCTTTGCGAAATGGAGTACAATATTTTTCAAATGCAAGCAACTCAGTATCTGTATTTTATGATTTCTATGTATTTCTAAAAGATATTATATCGAAGTGAAGCAGTTCTCCTAGAAGAATATCCTTGAAGAAAAAACTTTGTATATTATGATGCAAGAAAGAGAGAGATTCAGGATTTCCGATGCAGAAGAGGTTTATGATATATTCGTTTCAGTGCCAGGATTGTAGCGCCTACCACAACATAATCAGAAAATCATTGACATAAACGGGGACGAGTTCAAAATTTGTGACGTGTTGAAGTCCCGGTATCATCGTTAACAACAGCAAAAAGACCTGTTCTCACACTGCATATAATAATGTCAACAACCATTAAGTTATACTTTGGTGAAACAACAAGAAGCAGGGCGAGGCATTTCAAAACCCAAAGTGACTGAGGGAGAAGAAAAATACAACTTTTTTAAAAGAAGTGAAAGATTTAAGAGACAATATAAACATTTTGGCATTGTAAAGGATAGGAAATGTCTTCACGACATGATTGTGTTCAGCTGTGCATTAATCTAAGCATTAAATATCGTGTTGCAAATAGAATTTAATTTTCCTATTACAAAATGAAATTACAAGAGGGCCATGATGGCCCTATATCGCTCACCTCAGTTGATCTGACCTACTGGCCTAGTTTTTGACCCACATGGCCCAGTTTCAAACGTGACCGAGAGATCATCAAGACAAACATTTTGACCAAGTTCTGAACAAGTTTTATGAAGATAGGATCATAAATCTGGTCTCAAGAGCGTTAACAAGCTTTTCATGTGATTTGAGCATGTGACCTAGTTTTTGATCCCACATGACTCATATTTAAACTTGACTTAAGGATCATTAAGATGAGCATTTTGACCAGGTTTCATAAATATAGGATCATAAATGTGGCCTCTAGACTGTTAACAATCTTTTCCTTTGATTTGACCAAGTGACCTAGTTTTTGATCCAACATAATCCAGATTCAAACTTGGCATAGGAATCATCAAGATAAATTGTCAGACCAAGTTTCATGAAGATAGGATCTCAAATCTGGTCTCTAGAGTGTTAACAAGTTTTTCCTTTGATTTGATCAGGTGACCTAGTTTTTGACTCCAAATGTTCAAAATACAAACGTGACCTAAAAGTTATCAAGAAAAACATTCTGACCAAGTCTCATGAAGATAGGATCATAAAAGTGACGTCAAGAGTGTTCACAAGCATTTCCTTTAAGTTCATAGAATGAAATTTTGACTCCACATGACCCAGACTCAAGCCTAACCTAGAGGTCATCAAGCCAAAAGTTCTTACCTATTTTCATGAGTTTTAAACTTAAAATGAGGTTTCTAGAGTGTTAACAAGATTTTTCTTTGATCTAGACTAGTGACCTAGTTTTTTACTCCACATGACCCATTTTCAAATTTGATCTAAAGATCATAAAGTCAAACATTCTGACCAAGTTTAATAAAGATACGTTTACTAATGTGACTAGTGTTAATGAGCCTTTCCTTTGATTTGACCGGGTGACCTAGTTTGTGACCCCACGTGACCCATATTCAAACCTGCCCTAAAGATCATCAAGACAAACGTTCTGACCAATTCTTATAAGTTTCAAATTTAAACTGTGGACTCTAGAGTGTTAACAAATTTTCCTTTGATCTGGCCTAGTGACCTATTTTTTTACCCATATAGCCCAGTTTCGAACTTGACCTAGAGATCATCAAGACAAACATTCTGACAAAGATTCATAAAGATTGGGTCATAAATGTAGCCCCTTGAGTGTTGATAAGGCAAATGTTGACGCACGAAGCACACCGCACGACGACGGACGCTGGACAATTACAGGTCACAATAGCTCACCTTGAGCACTTCGTGCTCTGGTGAGTTATAAACCTAAACCATTCTCAAGAAACAAAATAATTACCAACATTATTTAGTGTGTCATACATATATTCAAGGTAAAATAGTCAAGACTAGAGCGACTTGGTGTCATTATAACCCTCTTGTTGATTTTTTTTATTGCCTTGAGATCCTTATATTTGTTATTGTTACCGTTACATACTTGCGCATATCACCTTGCGCTATATCAATACTTGACAGACACTTTTGACCGCTAAGTTATGTCCTGGCGATGGCTTAGTGGTTCCAATATTCGCGCTTTCATAGTTTTGAGCATTGTTTAACTAACTGTTTTCATTTTGTCTTTTAACAGCTTATTATTATATATGATATGCAAAATTAATATAAATAGAAAACGATAACAAAAACGTTATCGGTAAAGTCGATTATGTCATTATTGGTAATTCAGGGTTTACTTAATTTCTTTATAGTCAATGCGATTCAAAAGTAGTACAACTATTTTGTCACGGATAATGGTTTCACTACCCGATTCCCCTTTTCACAATATTAACATAAACATGTTATATACCTAGCGCGAGTATTGTTCTATTTCATTGAACTGTCAAATGCATATTGAATAAATGGGCGTTGCACAGAATATTTTAATCTTCGGCTGATTTTCGGTACATTCCGTATAGTATACGGAAGGTAACCAGCAATTAAAGTGGTTTATATTTAAGGCGTGTATACGGATGTACGCAAGTCACGATAGCTCAGTGGTCATCATCAATAGCTTGAAACCTGGAGGTCGTAAGATCGAAACCCTTCAGTGTCTGTCCTGTTTTTTTTTCTTCACAAATTTCAACAAACACTTTGTACATGTAAATTTTTATCCAATATTTCCTTTATTGTATTTTCACAGGTATTTTTGTTTTATTTTTATCTCATTTTTTTTTTAATTTCTCATATTTTATATATGTTTATGTTATTTATTTATTCACAGTTCATTTCACTAAATTACAAATTTCATAAATATAAATTACAACTAGCTAAATTCATCATTCAGTTTTGCTCGCGGTGTCGGTACTGCTGTCATCGGTGTCGTATAAATCATATAAACAATTAAAAATGAAAAATAAAAATGTTCTCGCTAATGGGCTTGAACCAGCGAATTCCCGCTTTACGAGCCATTTGCTGTAACCACTGAGCCACAGATACGAGCGACGAGTGCGTGTTTCACTTATATACTAATAATGATATTTACTGAGACACTAAACCAAAATTTCTTTCCGTAAAACATATGGATAACACCGAAATGGCAGATAATAGTTGGTTATCTTCCCCTGCCAACCGATAGGTGGCGCCACTGTTCCCGGTCCATCAGAATCCCTTATCGATTAGCATCATTCTGAGACAAATCAAAACAAACGTTCTTTACTTTTAAAAAATGGAATCTAAGTTCGGATCACTTACAATTCCACAACTGAAGGCAGAATTGAAAAAAAGGGGTGCTAGACTTTCTGGACGTAAGAATGAATTGGTTGAAAGGTACGTACATTTCCCGTTATTTTAGAGAGAAAACAGATATTTTGAAAACGAAAGTAGAATGCCGCCGCGGCGAAAATGAACGCTGTCAACATTTATTTCGCGTATAATTTGCTATTTAGCGTATGTTTGAAGAGTTAATTGTAGCTTTATTTTATATTAGTCTAAATAAATGACCAGAAAATATATTTTCCTTTGTTTCTTGATATTTCTTTATTTCCAGACATTTTTATTTTACGTTGTTGTTCATACATCTGTGAGTGGGTGGGGTTTGGTTTCAACGTTTTCATTACGAATTTATTTGTTCTGCCGTGTAATACATCTTATTTGAAATAGTTTCCTATTCTATTTACAGATTAGTGTCTTACGAGAGAAATCAAAACTTTGGAAATGTAGAGACTTTAGAGCCTGAATACAACATGACATTACCAGATCCCACAAAATATGCGGATGTCAACTCGGAATCAAAATTTCCGAAAACAGAACTAGACAGTGTGCATAAGTATCTGGCACAGCATGAGAAAACCCTGGATAATCGTATTCAAAGACTATACAATGAGCAGTTTTTGAGATATTTCCGTATTTCACGAGGACAGGATGTTGTATATATTAAATCAAGTTGTCATGCAGAGATGAAGAAAGGTGTGTGTTATACTGTAGATGTTGAACTTAACTCTGGGGGGGGGGGGGGGGGGGTCAGTTATTGAGGCACAGTGTGAATGTGCTGCTGGTATGGGGCCACATGCTCACTGCAAACATGTGTGCACAGTACTTTATGGTGCAGTAATGTTCTCCCAGAAAAAGACAGTAAAAACGGAAGAAACATGCACCCAAAAATTGCAAAGTTTTCATAAGTGTAAAAAATATTTAGGTAGTCCATTAAAGGCTGATACACTTGATATGCCTGGTGCAGCTGAATTAACAAACATTGATTTTGACCCAAGACCAGAGCAGTTTAGAAATTCTGTTAGCTATCAAGACCATTTCAGAAATGCATGCTTGAATTTTCCTGGCATATCCAAAATGCCAATATTTCAAACTTTTGAACCAGCAAACACTAAAGCTGTTGCATTAGATCATGACTATTTAAAACTTTCGCCAGAAGAGAATTTCCTTCAGAAAATTTTCGTTACCAAAATCAGTGATGAAACGGTTATTGATATCGAAAAAAAAGCAATGGGCCAGAGCGCGAATAAATTATGGAAAGAGGAACGTACAAAGCGCCTACCATCCTCGATGTCTGGTAAAATTTGCAAGTCTACTGACCGGACTGATAAAGATAAACTAGCCAGATCTTTAGTTGATACAAGAGCAATTAAAGCGGCCGCCTTGGAACATGGACGCAAACATGAAACAATCGCTATAACCAGATTTATGGAAGACACCGGCAACACTGTGCATTCCTGTGGTTTAGTGGTCTCGAAACAATTTCCATTTTTAGCATCTTCACCGGATGGTATTATTAATGTAAAGCATATTGTTGAAGCAAAATGTCCTTATTCTGCAAGAGACAAAGATATCACTCCTGTCACAGTGCCTTATTTAAGTTGTAACGACCGTGGACAATACTCTCTTAATATGAATCATAATTATTATTATCAAATCCAAGGCCAGCTATTGTGCACTGGAGCTAAAAAATGTTCACTGATTATCTGTTCAGCAGATAACCTGAAGATAAGGGACATCAAATATTTTGATATTGAAAGAAATGACACTTTCATATCAGAAATGGTTGGCCAGTTAAAAACTTTCTTTGAAAGCCATTTCAAAATGGTCCTGCTGGAAAAACATTTTTACAAGCCATATATAGACTGAGTTCATTGTCATATACATATTAAGAAAACAGACACCTCTCAGATGTTTTTATTTGCGATAACCTGACCTATCTGTAAAATCACTGCGACTAGTCAGCTAGAATCAGAACTTTATTTTTTCAAGAATATCTTCAGTTAAATAGAATACCTATTAAATAGAATACCTATATCTAAAAATCACCCTGATTCTATCACTGATATCGAAAACCATTTTATGATGTAAAAATTATTGATATAATTTGATTTTATTAAACGAGTTATAGATATCATTGATATCATTAAATTGTTTTAAAGATATCAATAAAACTGATTTAAAATTAATAATGGTACAATGATTATCTAATTTAAAAATTTTTCTGATATATTTGAATACATTTGATATCATTTTTAAATGTCAGTGATGTAAACGATATCACGGTATCAGATGGGTGCGTAGTTAGTAAAATGGTCTGACATAAATCTTTCAAATCTGTACTGATGCTACATCAAGTATTCATTTTCTAAGTTTAACTTCAGGAATAAACACAGAATGAAGTTTTGAAATTGATTTATTTTACTTGTTTTTAATCTCTTGTTTGATAATATGCAGAAAGTATTCAATATATACATATTTATTATATCAAAGTGTTGTGTTTTCTTTGACATCAACAACTGTCAACAGAAACTATGTTGTACTCAATGTGCTAAGCATGTTTTGGAACTATACACGTCTTGAAGTTACACAACATAAAACAGACATAAGTTATATGTGACGACAACTTTGTTTCCGTGCCCGTTAAAGGACATGTCAAGATCTTGTAAGTTTTTCCTAGTCCAATAATTCTTTCAATATGTACCCTTTTACTGGATATTTTCCTGTCATTAAGAACTATTTTCCCAGACATTCTATTTTTCTTTTTGAAGAACGTTGGTACATTAACTCGCACATTTGCTGTCGCAAACAAATCCTGAACGTTAAAACCTTTATCGGCCATTACACTATCCCCGGGGTCACAGGCATTTACAATTTTACACCTTTCAACAATTTGTCTGTCACTGGTAGACCCTCCATAAGCTTCAGAAATATAGTTTACTAATCCACCAGGTGTTGTGCCAACAAGAACTTTAATAGTGTTTCTGTTCTTGTATGTTGAATATGTAGACTGCTGAGCTCTAGGTGCTTTAGGTTTTTTAATTGGGCATTCAGTTCCATCAATTATGATTCTTGTCTTTGGGAATTTTAATTTAAAATCCGACGGCATAAAATACCTCACCAGATTCTGACTTGGCCATATATTGGCTTCCCTCCACTGTTTTGACATAAATATAATCCATGTGTAAACAATATTTTTCACACTTGATTCAGAAACTGAGAAAAAAGTTGACAGTTCAAAGTTTGTTGAATATCGCCTTAACTTCATCAAAGTCATAAACAGTTGGTTTTCAACAGATATACCACTTATTTGAAAATACATGTATATGTATTTCAAACAGTATGCTGCAGGTCCCAAAGAATTCAACACAAACATAAATTTAGCATATGACTCCAGACCTGTATAAAAATGTATCAGTTCATTGTTGGAAGAAAATCTCTCAATTGAGAACATTGGTGTCTCATCAGTCTGGGTCATACAGTTTTTAACAGTGAATTCATCTTCAAATAGAGGTGTTGCTGTGAATGTCTCTGTCTCTATTACTTCTTCTGCGAAATCAACATGTTCAGTAAAACTTCTCTCCAAGTCTTCTTTACAAGACCTATCTAATTCACTTTTTCTATAATCTCTGTTCAAAGCTCTTTCTTTCCTATTTTTTGCTGTCTCCCCATCCGCTGTTGTCCAAGGAAAAATACTAGGTACTGCTGTTGCCAGAAGCCGTTCATATCCAGGTTTCAATCCTTAAAATAAAGAAATAAAAGACATGTTTAATGATTTTATTTTAATATATAAGCAATATCGTAATTCATTATAGATACAAGATACCCGTTTCAAGGGCGTTTGTCACACCCTAGATTTGTAAATAAGACTATTCGGCCTTTTAACTTGTAAGGTACAAAGCATGGATAAACACAAGGAACTGTCTAGCCTTGCGGGAACCCGGACACCTAGCCTATCTGCTAGGGTTTTTCTAGCCGTCCGGTAATCAATTTATTTAGAAAGTGTAATAAATAGAATTTATCATTTTAAAATTACCTTGGTTGCAAAGAAAATGGCAATGTTAACCTCTACACAAATACCAGGCTTAACTCTGACCAAAATTCAATATTTGTGTCTGTTGTTTACTTTACATCTGCATTTTAGCACAACTATTCATTGATTGTATTGATGATTAGCAATTTATCAACTAAATAACAAGCACACTATTTTGACAAAAAAAAAACAACCCAAAAAATGCCAAAAAACAGATCAATCATGAACGCATTTGATTAACGCACAGCTAAAAAAACGGGCAGAAAGGTAACACGTCTAGTTACCGGACTGCTAGAGCACAGGCTAGGCATGCAGTTACCGGACAGCTAGGCACTACCTAAATACAAAGCTGGTGATTTTAACGTATGTATTTACTGTACACGATTACAGTTTACTGTGCGTATACACGCGATAAATCCAATAACTCTACATGACTTTGTACTGTGATTCATCCTCCATTATTTGGGTCCTCCCAAGTTTTGACATTTAGAATGCCAGTCACAAATATAAAACAATCCAACGTCAAATTATTTTGACTAATGACCCCTAAGACCTGAATTTTAGTCCTTGACAGATTGAAAGACAGTCAAACATGTTACATACCCAACAAATAACCCATTATTTATGATGAAATAAATTAAGACAGTACATTGAAACATTACCCCTCCCACTCCCAAATAATTGTCAGTTGGTACTTTCGTTTTGAAATAAATCAAATTGCAATACAAAAACATGCTACAGGCGAGAAATTATACAGTTTTTATCATATTATCATACCAAAAATAGTCTCCTTTATGTAGTCATCCGGTGTAAAGTGTTTCTTGCATACGACGGACGATTTTGTTGGCGTCCACATTTTCATTGTGTTTTCATCAAGTCGTCGAACGGCCTGTACCCATTTCGCCCTTCTTATAGGATCACTCGGGTATTCATGTCCTCCCCTTTCATGACAACCCGGTACGGAACAACAAGTTTTCGGCATTTTAAGACGTTTAAATTGAATTTATAGAACACGGAAGTAAACTTTCTTTGTTTTTGTGTGAGATAAATCTCGAAGTAATCCGAATGATGGACCGGGACACGTTGCGCCACCTAGTAAGTAACGATAACTCGCCGCTATCTACCATTGGGCCAAATATTATAATATCGAATGCACAGAGCGTATAATGTACGACAGGTTACAAAAATAGCACAATACAGTTCGATTACTAGGCCATACGTGTTTACATGTTTTCAAACCAAAATTTCTCTACTTACAAAATGACATTTCTACTTTTTAGCTCACCTGAGCCAAAGGCTCAGAGTGAGCTATTGTGATCGCTTACCGTCCGGCGCCCGGCGTCCGTCCGTCCGTCCGGCGTCCGTCCACACTTTCCTTTAAACAACATCTCCTCCTAAACCACTGAGCCAATTTTGATAAAACTTCACAGGGATGATCCTTGGATGCTCTTCTTTAAACATTATTCTAAGAATTGAATTCTGTACGAAATGAAAAACTTTAAAAATCTTCTTGTCCAAAACCACAAGGCCTAGGGCTTTGATATTTGGTATGAAGCATCATCTAGTAGGCCTCTACCAAGATTGTTCAAATTATCCCCCTAGAGTCAAATATGGCTCCACCCAGGGGATCACATGGTTTATATAGACTTATATAGGGAAAAATTTGAAAATCTTCTTGTCCAAAACCATAAGGCCTAGGGCTTTGATATTTAGAATGTAGCATCATCTAGTAGGCCTCTACCAAGATTGTTCAAATTACTCTCCTGTGGTGAAAAGAGGCCCTGCCACGGGGTTCCCTAGTTTTACATAGACATATATAGGAAAAAGCTTTAAAATTCTTCTTCCCTGAAACTGCAATGTCTATGCTTTTGATATTTGATATGTTGCATTGCCTAGTGGTCTACTACCAAAAGTGTTCAAATTTTGCCCCTGTGGTGAAAGAGGTCCTACCCTGGGGGTCCCAAGTTTTACATAGACTTATATAGGAAAAAACTTCAAAAATCTTCTTGTCTGAAAGTCCAAGGCCAATGCCTTTGATATTTTTTATGTATCATTGCCTAATTAGTCTCTAACAAGATTTTTCGAAATATGCCCTTGGGGTGAAAAGAGGCCCTGCCCCATGGGTCACTTGATATAGGAGTTATATAGGAAAAAAATACTTCAAAAATTATCAGATCATATTTCCTAGACTGTTTAATTATATTTATCTGATGATCCCATTTGATAAGGGTCACCCGACTGTGACCTTGACCTACTGACCTAATTTCTTGTTTTTCAAGATACAGCCTTGAAGTTTGGATGACATGTACAGTTTTGCACACTAATCTGAAAACTGACTTTCAGTGACGATGAATATGACCTACTGACCTACTTTCTTGTTTTTAAAGCTTTAGCAAAGAAATTTGTTCAAGCAAGCAACTTAACTCAGGTGAGCGATATAGGGCCATCATGGCCCTTTTGTCGATTATATGTTTTGTTTTAGCTTGAGCTCACGTTTCTCTTATACAAGACACACTAAAATATGGAACCCTGAGTTTAGGCTACTAAACGCAATCTGTAATGTTTACAAACATGATGTTTACGAAAACGAACTGTAGTAGCTTATGATCCACTCCTAAATTCTAGTTTGTTTAGTTCTGCCCATTGTTTTCTCGTTTTTTGCGTGTCCATTATTTTAAATCGGGGACCATACGCGGCGTTTAATGCAATTTCACTGAAGGGTATCATTGTACCTTGCAATATGAACACATCTACGAATGTCTGTTGTTATATGTGCAAATGCTGCGTTCTGCTAAAACCGGTGCTTGAGGGCGTGAACGGTAGTGTGCATTTTCATTACTGTCCAAGAACAGACTAGGTCATACCGAGTCAGAAACATTTCTATTTTTTGTCCTGTTGGGCGACCTGTGGAGATTTCAATTTTTCTATTTTACTTTACGTAAAAGTCATGTAAATCCAAATAATTATGCACTATATAGTCATATATTTCTGTAACTTTGATCTACTTCCCTACAGTTTGAATATGATGAAGACTGTTCCATTCTTTTCATACATAAACTGTGTTTCAAAATTATGGCAAAATTGAGCTTTGTACAAACACAAATAATTAATATTCTAAAATGGTGTCTGTTATTCTGGAGGAATGTAGCGTTTATAACAATATTTACTCTTGAAAATAACACAGGGTAAGCCAAATAAAGGCTTTATTCCTAAAAAAAGTGAAAGAAGGACATATTAAAGTAGATTACTACAAGTCAAGCGACGATATGTAAATAGACGCTGTGAATTATGTATGACATGAATTAACTCTTAACATTTACAAACCAATTAAAAATAGTCACAAATAAATGTCAAAGCCATCAAGCTATTAGCATTCAAGCGACATTAATAGAATATTTGCCATATATTGTTGTGGCGTTTTTATTCTTCTACACTATGTTATCTTTTTCTGTATACCATAATGTTACAACATAATTGTAAAGGATATAGGTATATGATGAATGGGATTAACTATTATAATTATGAGACTTGTTCGCCTATTGAACATCCCAACAAATGTTTTAAAGCAAAGATATAATGCGCATCATGCATGTCAAATTACCCCAATTATTACAGATGGATAAGAAATTGAAATATATATTCCTCCAAGTTTATGCTATGGGCTTACTTCAGTCCTACATATATGGAAGCTCTGGGGGGACATTTAACTTCCGTACTTCCTACTTTTAATTTCTGACTTCTGCACTTCTCACTTTTAAGTTCTCGACTTCTTACTTCCAACTTTTTGCTTTCACATCTCCAACTTCAAACTTCCTGACTTCTGACTTCCGACTTCTACCTATTCAACTTCTTACTTCAAATTTCTTCACTTCTAACTTTCTAACTACCTCGCTTCCGACTACAGACTGACTTCCAGTTTCTTCACTTCTAACTTCTAACTTGCGAACTTCTCATTGTTTACTTACAGTTTCAACACTTCTAACTTCTAACTTATTGACTTCTGACATCTGATTTCCAACATCCAAAATTCTTACTTCCTACTTCCCCACTTCTTACTTCTAACTTCCACTCTTTTAACTTTCAACTTCAAACTTCTAACTTCCTGATTTCTGACTTCTAAATTCTAACTTTCAGACCTTATACTTCTAACTTCCACCTTCTGCACTTCTGATTTTCGACTTCCACACTTCTGACTTCCAACTTCTGCACTTCTAACTTTCTGACTTCCGACTTCCAACTTCAAAACTTCTGATTTCCAACTTTTCCTCTTTGGAAGTCGGAAGTAAGGAGTGTGGAAATTGGAAGTCAGAAGTCGAAAGTCAGGAAGTTAGAAGTAAGAAGTGTGGAAGTTAGAGGTCAGAAGAATGGAAGTTAGAAGTAAGAAGTCAAGAAGACGAAAGTAAAAAATGTGGAAGTTGGAAATCAGAAGTCGAAAGTCCGGAAGTTGGAAGTCAGAAGTGCGGAAGTTAGAAGTAGGAAGTCAAGAAGTTGGAAGTGAGAAATGCAAAAGTTAGAAGTCAAATGTGGGAAGTAGGAAGCCAATTGTCCTTCCAGGATATCAATATATACCTGCCATACGGCCAGAGAAGTGTATTAAGCACTTAATTATATTTTCTGCAAACTTGCCAGAGGGTGGACCAGTATTTTGTCTTTGTATAGTGCCTTTTCACCATATTTTGCAAAATTCTTGTTTTTATAGCTACGTTGTATGTTTGAAATATCAGAAAACCCGAACGGCCAAAACTCGCTGCTAGCAATTAGTGAAGAGATATACACGGGATTTCAACCGGTAAGTGAAGTCTTTACAGTTTGTGAAAATAGAATGAATTGAAAAATTATGTTTTAGAATAATTGCACACAAAGCAGTATGAATTCACGGCATTTCTGTAAGCTTTATAATTTGCAAAGGTTCGGTTTCGAACACAAAATTATCATGTCCACTGCAGTGAAAATACATGTAATTCATGTCGGTTGACATTCATACATATTTGTTAAATAGGAACAAAAGTTTTGATGTCAAATCAATTTGAAGTCGATTTAAACTAAATCATTAAGATCCCTGAGAGCGTATAACGCAGTCAAACAAATTAATATATATTATTGCCAAATCGTTACTAGAAATACCGCCAGTCATTCAGTGTTGCGTCTACAAAAATGATATGACTTGAGTACTGCAAATTAATAACAGAACGCATATATGTTTGCAAAAAGAGCATACTTTCCATTAGCAAATTGTAAAAAGTAGTTACAGCAATTAATAAAACAGGAATACCACGTTCATCCAAACTGCCATCCTGTGTATACATGGTTGTGTATATGAATAACATTCGTAAAAAATACATTGACAAAGAAAACTTATAGACAATGATGATGAAACGGCCAAATAAAAGAACACAGTGGAGCACTGCCTTAGAACGCTCACTGACAAACACCATTAGGGAGCTTTAAAGCTTTTAACCTCTCAACAAAGAAATTACATTTTTGAAAATTGAAAAGCTACATGTAGATTAAATCAAAATATGTACATGGCAACCACTGGCACCAGACCAGAAAATAAATGCTTCTGAACATGTTTTACCCTACTCCTAGGTATTCCATAAGAACCATGGTCTTGAATGGGAAAGTGCACTAACTCATTTCAATCATACATTTCTCACCTTAAACGCGCAGTTCGGTGAATGGGTATCAGACAGGCATATTTAACAAGCGGTCATCTATCTTCCACCGTGCACAAAACAAATTTTCTCAATATTTCATATTGCAGAGATACTCCACATATTTTATGCTTTCGTCAGCGTTACAGAAAAACTTGCGTGAACTCCCCTAATGAACATCCGGTCTAGAGATCACAGCAGTGTGCACATGTTAGGGAAATGTAAATAAACAAAAACAAAATGCAAAATAATCACAGTTTTACAATAAAATTCCAAATGATGAATGAAATTCATTTTAGAAATGATTTTGAATTTGAAATCACACATTTGTGTAAATCTTTACTGTTTATTTAACTCATACCTGCATATACACATTTTAGCGAACACGTGTAGTTAAATGACGACTGACATACAACCAATCAAGATAAATTTATAATCTAGACCGGAACTTCAACAGGGAAGTTCAACCAAGGTTTTTTCTGCAACGTTGAAAAAGTATAAACTATGCATTATTTTTTTAAGATAAAAATATTGAAGAAACGTGACCGGTACACAATGGAAGATAAATTAACACTTGTTCAATATTCATAGTACACATTTACCGAATCGTGCGTTTTAGATATGAAATGCGCGATTGAAACGGGTTGGTATATTTTCCCGTTCATGACCATGGTTCATATAGAATACCTAGGGGTAGGGTATAACATGTACAGAGGCATTTTCTTTCTGGTCTGGTGCTGGCAAATATTTTCTAATACCCTTTTCAGCTTTACATATCTGTTGATGAAAATACTGACAACTATTTCTTGCATCTGATATCGAGCTCACCACTTGGTTGTGAAACAACTGAAGGAAATGGCGACGGTACCTGTGCTTTGTTCTGGCCGGTACTTGTGGAAGACGATGGTTTATGGTGTAATCAGCCTATCTCAGGAAATGAACACCATGAACTTTGCAGAGTTTTTGTTTGTAGCTATTCGTATGAAAAATATATTAATAGCTGGGGTTCCTGGCGGTATTTATCGCAATGGGGAAGCAACTGGAACTATCACAATGATTATAATAGTACAATAACTGATGACGTAAGATGGTATTTCAGCAACTACACCACAGAAGTGTTGGGAGTGTATATAGATATTGAGGGTACAACACAAACTGGTTCGATGAAAATCAAGTTCGGTCCAACAGAAACAACAACTGGCCGTATGATATGGAACAATTATAAAATGCCAGACATAAATGTATGTAATGGTTTTGCAATCTGACCTGTCCTTTGCATTTAGGAAAACTCAATTGTTTTTAGCTCACCTGTCACGTAGTGACAGGGTGAGCTTTTGTGATCGCCCTTCGTCCGTCGTCTGTCCGTCCGTCCGTTCACAGTTTCCTTGTGAACACGATACAGACCACATTTTGTATTTGTTTTTTATCAAACTTGCACACAACTCGTATGGGCGTAATATCTCGGTTCCTTTCGAACACTGGCCAGATCCCATCATGGGTTCCAGAGTTATGGCTCATTAAATGGCCAAAATTTGCTAGTTTTGGCTTGTGAACATGATAGGGACCACATTTTGCAGTCAACGTTAATCAAACTTACACACAACTTGTATTGACATAATATCTCGGATCCTTTAAAAAAACTGACCTGATCCCGTCATGGGTTCTAGACTTATTGCCCCTTAAAGGTCAAAAATATGCTATTTTGACTTTTGCAGCCATATAGAGACTTCATTTATGGTTTGATTTGATACAAACTTGCAAAATATTTTCAACAACAATAAATCTTGGATTCCATGCTGAATCTATCAGAACCAATCGTAGGTTCCGGAGTTAATTTATATCTGATTACCTCCTCTGATTTTAATCAAAATGGATTTATATCAGTAAGTACTTATAGGACTCATTTGAAATTTCATTATTGTCATTAGTTGGACTGAGACAATCAGGGTAGATAACTATGGACTGATTTCATGTCAAATTACCTCCCTTTATTTCAAATTAAAATGGATATATCTGCGTAAATAATGAAGATACTGATCTGAAATTTCATTTTTGCCATCAGATTGACCTTGACAATCAGTGAAGATATATATTGACTGAATTTATGACAAATTACCTCCCTTTATTTATTTATGTAAATGAATATACCTAGCAGCTTCTAATGAGATTGGTTTGAAAGTTTATTTCTTTCTTCCATGGTAAGAAATAGTCATGCTAGATAACTCTTGATTGAATGTTTATTTATATGAATACTTTTCTTATATATTGTTGTAAAAGCTTGTACTCTGTGTCTTCAACATGCATATACCAATGCATGATTACCTCCCCTGATTTTTATAAAAATGGATTTATCTCAATAAGTATTCAAAGGACTCATTTAAAATTTCATTACTGTCAAAAGTTGGACTGAGACAATCAGTGTAGATAATATCGACTGATTGTATGTCAAATTACCTCCCTTTGTTTCAAATTAAGATGGTGTATCTCAGTTACCAATGAAGATACTGATTTGAAATGTCATATATGTCATCAGATAGACTCGGACAATCAGGGTAGATAACTTTTGACTGAATTTATGACAAATTACCTCCCTTTATTTTATGTAAATGAATATACCTCAGCAGCATCTAATGAGATTGGTTTTAAATGTTATTTAAATCTTCAAGGGTAAAAAATAGTCATGATAGTACAAAAATGCAGCATTTGAGCCTAGGACCCTCAAACTTGATATGGAGACTAGTATGTGAACCATAGGTCAAAAGGGACAGTTACAAGAAATTTTTTATCCTGATGATATTTAATGTGTATGCCCATGTGATCTATGTCAAAGCTTGTTCTTATCATTAAGAGCAATGGTACTCAGGTGAGCGATATAGGGCCATCATGGCCCTCTTCTTGTTTGAATGGAATTCGTAAATAGAAGGTAATAATTGACACCATTTCAAGCAATATGTATTAAAGCCTTAACAGTTAAAATAACATGTCATAAATTGATATCAGTTTAGTCAAATTTACCACAAAAGTAAAATATTTCAGTTAAATATAGCAAGAAGTTCGACTGTGCAAGAGGCTTGCAAGATATCAATAGGCAATGTTCCTATCCTGACCAAAGAAACAGACTGGAAATATGCGTAAGTGATAATAAGTTTTGTGATTTCAATACATTTACTTAGACAAAATATTTTCTTCTATGTCATGTCGTTATTTCAAAAATTAATAAAATATTCAGGAAAATATTCAATGGTAAAGCGTAACAATAGTTGGGTCATCTTAAAGTCGGTTTTCATTTTAGGTTGTACATTTAAAGAAGCCTCAAATGTGTTTTTTCAACAAGATCTTTTATTTAAATCATCACCATATCGTACGAAAACAAAGAGAGAAGAATTTCACTTGGCCAGCTATTTAGATGCATTCTAATGAAGTGTTTTAAGAGCTTTTCTATCGCTAACAGGCGTTTCATATATCATGTACACACATTTAGTTTCAGCACTGAAAACGTTGAAATTGACAAAGTTGGGGAATTCATCTTGTACCGCAGCAGCAAGATACCTGTTCATGTAAGACATTTTTCTTGTTCATTTTCTGATAAAAAGAAGATAAATAATCCTCACATTTTATCATAAAATTGAAAAAAGCGACTGCTCACTTTTAATTATATTTATTGTGCGACACTTAAAAATTCCATTCACATAACTGCAGAATAAAGTGATGTCAATTAACAATGCCAGAGAGAGATATCTGAGATATTTCAATTTTAAAATAATACAGTCTTTGTTCTTGCATATAAAATTAACTGTTTGTTGTTATGATTCCATCATTCAACAGGTGCAAATACAGACAGAAGCGTGCAGCTGGACTACAAATGGTGTGTGTTTATGTGCAGTTAATTACAGAGATGGGGACAATACATATATATAGCTATTGCAATGGATTGATGAGAATTGGTCAAACGAATGGAGAATTGACAAATCGCCGGATAGATAATGTAAGTTTCTTAGAAGTTTAATGCACTTGCTAATTACTCTATACAAATTCAGTTTAAGAGTTTTGTTTAACATAATTTATATCTAAAAAACCATTTAACTGCATATCCCAAATTAAAGGTAAAAATGCCTTTGTTATGTATTAAAGGTACAGCTGATTAATGGTATTGTCTTGGGTATAGAGACATGGAATAATAGGATCGTAAATGTCAGCCTAAATACTAACCACAGTGGCTCCACGTTAGAGGATGGGGAGGGACTCTGTATGTTCTCACCTGGCTCATACAAACACAGAGATGGAACTGAAGAGACAGATAGTGACGGTTTCGTGTCAAGTTGGAGGTTTGTAGTAGAGCCGAATTTTAGCATTAGGAAGCAAATTTATTGCTTTTTTTCTGTTATCTACGAACAAATTTAATACTTATACAATTAAATTTATCCAGTCGCACTTTGGACTTTTAGAAAAACATATATACATCCAACCGGTGAAAATTAAATATTTTGGGGTATTGTCCATGGCAATACAGTTGATATTTTCTATAGAAATGTAACACACAAAGCGCATTTTCATCTTCTGCTCTTTTCCAGGCATACACTAACCATTCTTGAATGTGCAGCTCATCCGTCCACCCGTCTTTTCTTAGATATTTTGAAAAAAATAGTCATAAATGCATTCCAGGTTACCCGTTACTGAGAGTTTGCTTAATCCACTCAATCACAAGGCTGTGCCCTGGATAGATAAATATACGAAATGTGGTTGCCCAGACAATACTGAAATTTTGCAAGCAAGGGAGGAGACGTACTATTACAATAATACATACAATTATACATACAGATATAATTATACTTCCTACTTGAGTATAGAGGAATATTATAGCAGAGAATATAATGTACACTGGGGATATATACGATGTTTTGCGGAGAAAATCTGCAAGGTTAACCACTCTGGAGATGGGGGTAGGTATATGCCAGTTAGCTTAAAAATTGATTGGTGAATAATCATTCAGTATATACGACCAGGTATACAGCTTAATTATCCCAACCAAAATCTGAAAGAAATTACTATGAAATACAGACATTAATAAAGTAAAGATGTTTTTCACTTATTCTGCGAATATTAACCTATTTAGTATGCAATTGAAGTACTTTATTAAAAGACCATGTGATTGTACAAGTCTGTATGACCCCCCCCCCCCCTTCCAACACACACACAAAAGAGGAGAATATTTTTGAAGCCTTGTTTTGTTTGTTATGTAACATACAAGAAATAGCTATTTGAAGGTACTTTTTCAATTTTGCTGTTCAAATAAGTAAACAGATTATTAGTCATAGTTACACGAAACAATGGAATGCACCATATGGCATTGATCTTTAAAGTTGCAAATGAATCATGAATATTAAACTTTTGTTTTAATGTGATGGTCATAAAAATATTCAACATTTTTGCATATTTAGAGAATTATTTTCAAGAAAACACTTTATGGTAGTTTATAGTTCAGTCAAGAAAACAACAGAAAAACACTCGTTTTCTCTATCTGAACAAAACGGAAATACATTGTTTTAGATCATTTGCATTAATCAACCAAACTATCTTATCTTGCACTGAGTACATGCGTTTTGGGTTCTTAAGGATTGCTGTTATATAAATATACAAGAGCATTTTTATGTTTGACAATACATGCTTTCTGCTGCCGTTGCGTATGTAAGGATTTCACCTGGCGGGTATAACGTTTTTTTTTATACTGTCCTGTGTCATTGGAACATGGTTGGGATAAGGGTGATGTTAGGTGCACCATAAACCGGTTTAAGCCCCCCAGTGGTGGTTTTGCAATGACCGTTCCAAGGCGATGCTCCACTGTGGTCCTTTATTTGTTCGTTTTGTCCTTCTGTGTTTACTTTGTGTGTGTGTGTGTGTGTGTGTGTGTGTGTGCGTGTGTGTGTGTGTGTGTGTGTGTGTGTGTGTGTGTTGGTCGAGTGCGCGTCCACGCACTGGGTTAAGGTTAGGGGAGAGTGCGTTTTAGAAAGTGGCTCCCCTATTGGATTTTCCCCCTTGTTTTTATACTAAACTTATATTTGAAGTGTTTTCTAGGTTGATATTGAATTGAACTCGCCATTTGGGTTAAATCCTTGCTGTATAAAGTTTTTCGCCGAGGAATTCTTTGTTGTTGTTTTTTTATAATTATTTAGTTTTTCATTATATAACACATTATATTAATTTTTCAGAATGGTCTGGATCACTACTTCCGGCTTTTTCTGTGACAAGTGTAGAAGCCCG
Organism: Mercenaria mercenaria; assembly: GCF_021730395.1. NCBI lineage: Eukaryota > Metazoa > Mollusca > Bivalvia > Venerida > Veneridae > Mercenaria > Mercenaria mercenaria. Next base: position 34,051 of record NW_026461117.1, on the reverse strand, counting down.
CATGGAAATCAGATAAAATCGGAAATGGCCCCTTCTACATTTGTTTTGTGATTTTGAAGGTCAGGACGGGTACCAGTATGGTATTACATGGTTAGTTTACTATCCCTTTGTTACTGAACTTCGTGAATGGTCGCACAAATGATAAGAATTTTTTTTTATAAAATTAAGCAAATAAGAAATGCTGTTAGTTACGTTACATGACGATTGTAAACACATTCAGATTTGTTTTTTGTTTAAGCATAATCTAATCTGTATCCCACAGGAACGGCTATTTTATTATTTTACTAATAGCGCTGACAATTCATTGTTAGAGCTACTTTTATTCAGTTTAATGTCACACCTAAATAGTTTTAGGTCAGATTGACGACTTTTCAGTTATTCATTGTGGAGGACGACCGGAGGTGTCCCCATCCAGCGAACATTATTTCAGGCACGGGTGGATACCTTGTTAGAACCACCGATTTCGTAAGTAAAGCTGAGTGCCTTCCACTGCAGTACGGAGCAATTGATTCGAAGTCAACGACCTTAACCACTCTTTCACGGAGCCTCTACTTAGAATATATTATATGAAGTCTATATTTGGTACTAATAATAAAGCAATATTGTTTTCAAACTTAATCACTTTACTCTGCAGGAAGGTTAATGACGACACTGTGTACACATCACCTCTGCTAGACTATTCTTCTGTGGAAAATTATTACATAACTAACCATCATTTACAAACTGACAAATTTTTATTAGAAGTGAAGGTAATACTTACTCTTTCTCACTGTCACTCATGCATCTGTGTATTTTAGTTATAAATACCGATTTCTCTTTAAAATTCCCACTCCTAATTCAAGAAGAATTGGAACTTCATCTTAAAATCTTTTTTTTCTTGCGGTAATGCTAAAGCATTTTGATCTATTCAATACTTTAATTTTTCAGTTATATGTTATATGTTTCAGAAATTTAGCATTATAATAGAATTATTTTATATTAATATATCACTAAAGCCTTTTACATGTATATACTATATCATTTAGCATTGAATAAAAACACATAATTGAAAAGTATATCTCCAAAATGACCTTGATATGAATGAAAAAACTATACTGATATTTATTTGGACAGAATTACAATTTGATAGCTTTTAATTTGGTGTTGATATTTTGACGATATTGCTTTACAGGTCAATTGAGTCACTTCCTTACTTATTTTTTTTCTTCAATATATGGTGAAAGAATGTAGTTTATAAATTACCAGAAATTCTGTCCAAATAAATATCAGTACAGATATACATATACAAAAACATTGAGCCCGCCCGCTTAGCTCAGGAGGTAGAGCGTCGGTCTACGGATCGCGGGGTCGTGAGTTCGATCCTCGGGTGGGGTGTATGTTCTCCGTGACTATTTGATAGACGACATTGTGTCTGAAATCATTAGTCCTCCACCTCTGATTCATGTGGGAAAGTTGACAGTTACTTGCGGAGAACAGGTTTGTACTGGTACAGAATCCAGGAACACTGGTTAGGTTAACTGCCCGCCGTTACATGACTGAAATACTGTTGACAAACGGCGTTAAACCCAAAACAAACAAACAAACAAAAACATGAAATAAATACTTGTCTTTTACACTTAAGATCAGAATATCTTCCTCTCGTGAAAAGCAGATTTTAAATTTCGCTTTTGTTGCACTCGATGGTTACACTGAAATGAATATATTTATTAGATATTTAAACGTTTATCTGTTAATTTGTCTTCTTATTTAAAATGTATATAAAAAGTTTGGTTTCCTGTGTTTGTATTTTGCTTTATTCTAGTATCCATTGTACAAAGAGAATGAAAAGTAGACTAAATGTCAGAAAAAAATTATAAAATGTTTAAGAAAATAAAATGATTTATCCACTAGTATTATCTAAAAGCATTTTGTATAACTGTTGTTGTCAGGTATCGCAAATAAGATACATGTTATCGATATTGCCATTCTGTTAACTTTACTGTTGTTGTCACAGTATTTGTTTTTTGTTTGTTTAGTTTTCATGTGGTGTCAGCATTCACGATGCCTCTGGTGTAGAACTTATTGGTTCTCAATACAGTGATGCGATTTCTGCTGTTGAGGTACTTTAAAAGAATTATTTGGTTTGATTCTGACTTTTCACAGAAAAATGGAGTCGGTATAATAAATGACGGCGAGTTCCTCTTTTTTTTTTATAACATATCGATCATACATATTTCTTTAAAGTGTCAGTAACAACTAAGTAATTGACTTATTTTATCAGCTAAATTTTAGCGTATCCCCACGTAAAAATCGACTGACTTTTTTTATTTTTTTGGGTTCAACGTCGCACTGACACAATTATATTTCATAAAGCGACGTCCCAGCTTTTATGGTGGAGGGAGACCCCAGGCTCCCCTCTTTGTACTATTTCATCATGGGCACCTGGGTAGGTCCACTAATCTCCAGTAAGCCATCTGGGTTGCTTCCTCACATGAAGAAAGCAACACCACGAGTGAGGCTCGAACCCAAATCGGTGAGGGGCAACCTTTTGGCCAATGAATATGCTTGAATATTGAGATACAACAAATAAAATTAATCTTGTTTAAAGAATTATAACGAAATGCATGTCTGCTCCTTGTGCTGGTAGTCTTTACAAATTCCTGACTTGCTATTCATTTCAATAGCCAAACAAATATGTTCCCTTGATTGCCTGAACGTTGTTTAAGCTTTCGCTATGTTTAGAGATAAGTCCTAAAATTGTCAGTGATAGAAATACAATAAATAAAGTCTATAAATTGATTTCCAAGTCCTTGAAATAACCAGAAATGATTTTATACAATTGTGAAATTTATGATAGTGTTGTTGATATCAATAACAGAAGTTTTAATATAATTTAAAGTTGTGATCCGCAAAGAATGACAACTCTTGCCTTGGGCTAGTACTTATTAGAGATATCTATTAGTTTACTTCCCTTACAATTACACAACTGGGTGGAAAATGAAAACGGTTTAAGACACAATGTCATACTTTTATGCACCACAAAACATTTAGGATTTATTCATATGTGTTTGATTTACCCCTCAAAACCTGCTTCTTATGATTTTTTCAACTTACATGTGGTAAAAAATGAACTTTTAACAAGCCGATAGTAAAATGAAATACCACTAAGTATTTTATTGTGCACGTAATACAGTTTTGTTAGTATCAAAATGTCACTTTAGAAGCTTTTTTGTAATACAGAACACCTGGTAAGATTAGTAAAGGTGCAATTATATTGATCTCTATTTCTTATGCCTACTATGTTTGACCAATATTCAGAGGGCGATTTCAGCGGCTCAGTTGAGTTGCCTTCTTTTATTTTACAATTTCAGTTTGTGATGACCGAATTGCTGATGCCTAGAGGTGGTGATGTATTGATACAGATCAGGGTAAACATTCCCCTTGTTTGCACAAAAGGGCATCCTTGTTCCTTTGACTTCAAAGTATTTGGCTCAGGTAACGACTGCTCTGATTCATCTATTGCAATCAAAGGCCGGCAAACATGCGGACAACGAATAATTGGTATATCCACTGAAGAAGAGCTTGTAAACGAGACACGCATCATAAATATCACAGTAACCACAACAAATAACGCAAAGTATTCGTTAAAAGATACATTCTACCTAAAGGTGAAATTGGCTGCATATGGAGATACCAGTACATTTTGGTTACACACTTTTAGCCAGGTTTTAACGGTAAGATTATTTCACCATCTTTAAAATAATGTTAGAGTTGTACTTATATCAATGTATTCATCATAAGAACTTTGGTGTCACAATGATTATAAATGAAAGGTAAACAAAATTTCCTAGTTGTTTAGCATAATCAATTAAACAAAGTAAATATTTATTCTAACACGTCCCGATTCACTTTCCTATTAAGTAAAGAAGGCTGGAAATTGTGTTATTTAAGAAATAATAAGTTCCCAAGTGTGGTTTATCGTAGAATAACCCGTGTTTTGAGTTCTTATGTGTACGAATAGATCACGCGTAACAATATATGTTTCGCATAAGAACGACAAACTCGGTTAATTATACGATAAATTACACTTAGAAACTTGTTATTTCGATTCTAACACGACTTACTAGCATCAATAGTGTTACAAAAAATTGCAGCTTCTTTTTACGACCCTGCTACGCACCTTGATCGTTGCACACGCATCGGTTATTGCAGAATAACCCGAGATAGGTTTTGCCCTATGTGTATTTAGGCCATTTGCAAGCCATGTTAGAACCATTCATCTTTCTGATGTCACAATTATTATGTCAAAACGTCAAACGGCATAGCGGTGCGCTAAAAAAGAAACTAACAGATAAGAGGCAATTATTTTATGGACTGTTTCAAGGAAGCACTGAAAAATCCTTAGTTTCGTGTTAGAATCGAAACAATACATCTAATTCAGTAATTTGCTCTTGCATTGGTGTTTCGTTCATCTTCGTATTATTATTTCATTCGGGCTCCGCCCTTATGATATAATTCCTTCTCATCTGAACTCCAAATGATGATTTTATTCAGCAACAAAATCACAAATGAGATATATTATTTCGATTCTTGTTCGTAACCAAGGATTTTAAAGTACATGTTTGAAGGCATAGGGCAAATATTTGACTTATCTATATCAACTGCTATGACGGATACACAATAGAATTTATGATGAGTATTTTAATACATAATAAAGAAACTTTTGGAAATTCAGTACTTTTTCTTACCAGACGTTACATATGTAATCAAAATTATTGTGAAAATATTAGTTGACTGATTCTACTACCATAATTGCTCAGGCAATTCATTTAAGAACCTGTCTTTATCATACATGAACACTTTTGTTAAATTTTTGAAAGGTATTTGTTCGAGATGATGAAAACTACTGGCAAAGAAATTATTGTTATGCAAACAATGATCCGAGAATGCGAACGTTTGATGGACAGTAAGTTGAATATTTGATATTTGGCAATGTATGTATTTGGAAAGAATATAATGAACAAAGGCGAAAGAATATGAAAGTAGACTACTAATAAAAGAACATACCGCAGTTTAGATATTATCAATTTAATAAAACGGGCTGTCATTTTTGGCACAGTGACGTCGTCGTCATACCTTATATAGGCTTTACCGAAACAAGGTATTGATGGCAAACGTATGTTCGATACAATTAAACAAAGAGTCTAAACTTCAGGTATACACTCTTACAAACAAATTAGATTCATTTTATATTATGACCCTCAAAATACGATCATCTTAGTTGTTAATTACCATATATAGTAAGGCCCATATGAGGAAGAAATGATGATTTCACTGTGCCCAAAATGGCTGCCATTTCATAACAAAGATGGTATTCAAACAGCTATATCTATCTTGAAGTTGTCTGTATTCCGAGTTTGATACATTTTTACATAAGTGTTAATATTTTACCTAGTTCTTTCTAACGAGCACTGTTGCCAATGTTGCATATTGACCTCATGGTTTACTTAATTCCTCGGAAACTCCAGCTCATCAATATCTATCTATCTATCTCTTCCTCAATGCCAACTTTATAGTTCACATGTTGAGAATTTTACATGATTGATGACAAATCTATTTTCGTGGAAATATCACACCGGTGGTATTTCATGTGTCTATTATATGTGGCAAATTAGTGTTTGTATAAGAAACTCTGAAACATAGAACATGTTCATTCTGTGAAAAGTTAGAAACAAAACAGTTATTCTGTGAATTATTGACCAAAATGCGACCAGAACTTTTAACACTTACAGGTACTATAATCATATGCTAACTGGATTGTTTGCATTAATGAGGCATAAGCTGTTGCCGGTTGAGATAAACTTATAAAAACTTACTACTTCCTATTTGAAATTCAATGATTTTCCTAGCTAGAATTTTATTTGAAGTCCTTGTGAAGAAATTCATTCTTTATAAAACAATGAATTGTTTATGACAATGACTGGAAATTGTTACAATAATAAGGTTGCTCGGAAAAAAAAGAATTTATAAAATTGTGAAGCAACACTAAAGGCTCAAGAATCGAAGTTTGTCATAATTTTCTAATTTTTTCGGTCATACTTTCGTAGAACATATATAACAGTTTCTTTCAACATATTTTGCATAGAAAATTCTATGTACTGACAAATTAAGGTTTTACTATAATGTTAGTAAAATTGAATAAATTAACTTTGTGGAGTAATTCAAAACTAAACAAATGCATTTATGCTAGTCTGACTATTTTGTTCCGATGAGAATAATAGCTTCATACATTTTGAGCAAAGATATTCAACTGACTTTTTAATTATATAGATTCAGCTTGAGACTCGTCAGTGTGGAGGCTGGCGTGTTGCGTGTGCATGTGGAGTTACTATACGTGCTGGACGGGATGTATTTACTATTAACCATTGCCATGGTGACCACGTGACAGGTTATTTGCTAGCTGACGATCGTATCTTAAGAGTAATGAAAAGAACTGCACATCGATATCAAGTAACCTTTATATACGGTTATACGATTTTTATAGTAACTCCAGCATTTATTTGTTTTGATTAACGTTGTACAGATACATTTATATAGGTTACATGTGACTTTCCAGCTTTCCACGTACGGATGATCCTTGGCATTCCCCCGAGTGTCATATTAAACTCGGATAGGATATGTTGTAAAACCTCCGACATTCCGCACGTCATCTGGATGGTTTCCGCCGTTGAAAGAATACTACTTCCCAGTCGAGGTTTTAAACCTTTGGCGTAGAAGGTCAGAAATTCGAAGTCACCACTCGGTCGATGTGGACTCCATGATTTTAAAATATATTCAAGTACCTTTTGATTATACTCCAAGATGAGGTCGGAAAACATATTAAAGTGAAGTATGTATAGCGTATGTGAAAAACAACAAAGAGATCAGGACTTTGATTTTGATATAGTGATCTATTTAAAAGTAGATATTCAGGGATGAAACGAAAAGAAGTTTAGTTCCGCCCGTTGTTTTCTGGGTAAAGGATCGTCCATTATTTTAATTGATTCACTCTGATTTGTAGTCGCATGTATGTATACATGACCGTCTGCGGATGTCTCTAAATTGTAATTTGGTACTTGTAACATGTGCAAATTTTGAGTTCTGTCACCAGCCTCGGGCTAGAGGGCATGGACGGTAACTTCACTTCTTCCATTTGTATATCCTTATACCTTTTTTTTCTCTCCTCTTACTATGTTTTCACATTTTTTGTAGATATACCTACCGCATGGTACTAGGGTAGACGTGCGTATCTCTTCTTGGAACGGTTTCATGGTCAATGTTTTCATTTATCCGTCTCCGGCTGATATGAAGAATGTAGAAGGTCTCTGTGGTAATTTAAATGGTGACTGGGGAGACGACTTGATATAAAGCGATGGAAAAGTCACTAGTTCCAGTCGGTATTACTGGTGGTGGTATACCCCTGACCCCGAAGATTTTGTTCAGTCCTGGGGGTACGTATGAGATAATGAACTTTTATTTCGAAGAAAATATGATATACAATTAAATTCAAGAAGTCGTTTTTGTTTTAAATGCAAATTCAAACAAAGATTACAATTTGCATAGCATTCATTTTGACCAATATTAAAACAAAAATAAAACGCATTTGAATAAATAAAGAATATTAGATGATTACTAATTATTTTCATATTACACAGACTCGCCTTTACTAATGACCTAGACTTGACTGATGTAGATGAGATTGATGCAAACTTACACAGTTGGTATGAGAATGATGTTTTCTGTGTTTGTACCGGAACTGATGGCGACGGAGATATCAAGTGCTCTGCAAACGAACAGGACACATGTATAACAACGCCCGATAATCCGGGAGTAGATCTCTCAATAACTGTGCGAAACAAGAGATATGTCGTCAGCCGTCTACACGAAAACAATCATAGACTTACAAAAATGCCTGAAAAACGTAATGTAGTTTCAAAGACAGGCACGGTAAATATTGACTTCGAATATTTCATGCCCTTTTGATTTACCGTTTGCACTATTTTATGAATATGTTTTGTTTAAATATAATGCTTTAAATTCACTAAACTTTAGACAAATGAATTCCAATTCAGATTGAACGGATACATTAGAATTTCAAGAAAAAAAAGAAATGAAAAACGATTCTCTTGAAAAGACCCATACAACAAATGCGACCGTCCCATGTTTTCTTAAAACTGTGCCGTGCCTGTTTCATGTTTGACTAATTTAGTTTTACATATTACGGAAATAAAATCCCAAATGTTTTGGATTTTAGGAAAGAACTGTCTTGTTTTCGAAAGAAACAGGTTTTTCGCCACATGACGCAAATGAATCAAATGACAAACTCTTTTCTGTCAAATGCGTGCATCGGACATGCGATCTAAAGTCTAACAAATTTAGTAAAGTAATGTTTTTGTAATATTAAGCAGCCTTTTCATTGTATTTAATATTCCAGGTAAAATTGTTAATATCAACTTTCTTTAACATCTTTATGCCACAGCCTACGAATTACCTTCAGTTAAGCAAGCCTGGTGTATCTACAGCCTCTATAAACATTTCCAACTTTTTTATTTTCATAAGTTGTCTAGTAATGTATCGGAGGCTTGTGGTAACCCATTTTCTTTCTTTCCCTGACTTGGTAACTGACTGCCCCTTGGTTGTGCGATGATACGGTAAATCAGAACCGATATGCAACGCTACTATAACCTGGGTCCGTGTAATTTGAATCGGCTTTATTGTATACGCCTTAAACACGGTAAATATATGGTTCAATAAGTAATTTTTCATACAATTCTAAAAATACTATATAAATATTGTTTTTAAAGTTTTATAGAAGAATCGTCAAACGGAATGCAATAAGCATTGAAGATGCGATTGACCTCTGCAACAGAACATTATTCGCCTGCCCTGTCATCACAGCTCCAAGTGACGGTGTTAACGTTACATTCGAAGAACTGATTATGAATTGTGGACAAGACTCTGTGGTAATTTTTCAATTATTTTGAAGGTTTATTTGTATTTAATTTATATTTATTTAGTGAATTGATATTATCTAATAATCATTTATGTGTAACATGATGCGTAACAGTACTAAAGAAACATGCAAGGTAGCCATTTGATCTTGTCGCAGAATGCTGGATATGGCACAGCAGAAGTCTAATTTAAGGTTTGTTTTTGTTTTACTTTCATTGACAGATCTATTATTTTGGAATTGAGATTTTGACCTTTAAGCTTATAGGAATACTAGAGGATCTATTACTTCTGGAATTTGAATTCGGTGGTAAGTTTGTATATGTCCATCAAAAAAACTTGATATTATCAAAATGCCAATAAACAAACACTACTTCAGACTGGTCTGGATCCATGTTGGTCCAAAATACACTATGTTGGTTTTCTCAATGTGAGACTCAAATATGTTGTATCATAATTACAAATTCTGTAGCATTTTATTAAATTTTATGGGCAAGTGAGGATAGGCTTATTTTTACCACTGCAGGTGCCAAGAACATTTAATGTTAACTAATGCGGTTCGAGGAAAACGGAACAGAATAATTTTATACCTTTGCAAGCAGCAACCTCAGTATTGGCCGTGTTAATGACCATCAACCTCGAAGGAATATATTTATCAATGCTTAAATTTGAAATTCATAGGCAAGTTGATATAGCCTTATTTCTAACGCTGCGGATGTCACATACATATGATATTAATGTAAGTCCCAGCAGCATGGTTTTCATGTGATTTTGCATTCTGCAAATTTCTGCAAATGTAACAGGAAACATATCTCTTTTCTCTCCAATTTATATCAGTTTTAGGATAATTGTTGAATATGAGGTAGGATTTGAAATATGTAATTGGTCTGACTGTATGAGGTAGCTCCGTAAAAATTGCCAAGATTTTTTTAAATATCTCGGGAATAATACTAGGCGAGCAAAAGCATAACCAAAACTTTCAACACTCATATGGAAAGGATTGTTGTAGTCGCTCATCAAAAATCGTTTATTTCTGTATACATCGTGTTTTGAAAATAAAGTAATACAAAATTGCCCAATAGCCACATTCACGGTTTTATCGCTACGTATCTGTCAATATCTGTTAATATCACTTTGTTACACCTATTTCGCTTCACGCGGATGAAACTATATATACAGTTTCGATTTCTCGTCCAATACTGATAATACTTGGTTGTTATTTTTTCCTGCTAAAAAAGGTTCTTTCTATATTTGAATGGTTATAATCTTGATAAAATAACATATTTATTTATTTCATCTTGTTAATTTTTAACGTCGCACCGATACAATTATAGGTCAAAATAACATAAGCTTGTGGTTTATTCCAAAAACAAGTTTCCATATTTGCCAGACATAACAAAACCAATTATAAATGTATGTACTCAGTATCTAAGTAGAAGACATAATATTATCGAGAAAAACATCATTTAGGATTTAGGATTGATATAACAATGTTGATTTTAGGAGTAATAACTCTGTTCCGAAAGACACAATCTAAGAACCATCTCAGTAACCTATCGGTAGAGCGCCCGTTACAAGTGCTGTATGTCATTGATTCGCTCCCTGGCCGCTTCATACCTAAGTGTAATTTTCTGCCTTTAAACTTCGAAACAAAGTGACATCAGATATGGTTGCCTCAGATAAATGAAAGGGATTACTTGGGTCGTCCGTGGTGGCTTAACCAGCAGTTACGCGTTTTCAAAACCACTATTAAGGACAATGAAATTTTTGTCATATACAGCCATAAAGATGAATAACGGAAGGTTGGTGGTTGTGCACATGTTTTTGCCTGTTCATTTTCTGAAGTTCTTCTCCAAGCGTCACCAAGGGTATTTCTCCATCATCGCTGTTCTTTTGTCAAAAACTAAGCGAAGAAATCAGAAATATTCATTATTTGATAATTTCAGGCTAATCCCGAGACAAACTGGATAGATCTAACATGTGAAGCAATGACAGCCAACGTGGAAAATGAAGTGCGAAATGATGTTAAACTGCAGGTTAGCCAGTTAGGAAACCATATACAAGTTTCATATTTTACTTTTTATGTCGCCAAACTTATTTATTCTTGTACAAAGCATATCAATAACATTTTTGCTGTCAGATTAGTTAAAAATATTTTGAGGTATTAAGTATATGATATTTATTTGCTTGAGTGTGATATTGAAGTAACTGGCAGATGCAATAGTTGCAAAGTACAATGTAAAGTCGAACCTGTCTTAAGCAGCCAGCCAGGGAAAGCAGACAACTTGGTCGCTTAAGTCAGGTGACCATTGATTGGAGGTGCAGCCAATATATGAGACTTCTGACCAATGTTTAATCATGACTTTAGCCTTTAGGCCCATTTAGTTTCCAATTTTTTCTATTATTATTTTACCAGGATACATAGAAGTGCATTTGCCTTCGCAATACGAGTAAGAATGGTCTTCTCAGCATTCTACAACCCCGGCATGTTTTTTTTTCTCTTTTTTTTAATTACTATCGACAATTTTCCAACTTCAAAACAAGTTTGTTTACGATTTTCTCCATTTCGATAAGGGAAACTACTCTCCGCACTTACTGTCTACGCTAAAATCTAAGATTACCGTTACGTTCCGTAATAGATCGAGTGGTTTATATTTCCTTCAAACACAATTAATTTCGCATTGATTTAATAATATTTTGATGAAAGAATGTAGAAAAAATCGCAATTATTATGATACTAATTAGATATCGAGTATTATCTTTTAAGGCCTCAACAGGTAGGATTTATTTGTACAACACCAATAAATGTAAGATGTACAGCCAAATATCATCATGTGTACGATGCTATTGATTTCATAAATCTTAAGTCTGACTTACAGATTAGGACATGTTCTATTTCGTAAGTTTTGTCTTACGTACCACCCACGTTGACAAACAGCAAATGGGTAAATGATTAATTGATAATGAGGCAAGTGAATAAAAAAGACATAAATACGGTAATTGCCCAAAAATAACACAAATCTGAAAACACAATGGCTTCCAATGCATAATGGAAAAGGGATGACATTGAAAAGTTAATTTATTTGTATCACGTGCAGTCGGGTTTATAGGACAGAGTAAATCCAAATTATTCTAAGAAAGACTTTAGACTCAGGAGCTCAGAAGAATTGAAGGAAAGCCGGAAAGCTTTGAAAATCAATACATTGGTGAATATTATTTTTTTTATTATTACTAGTGACATTCTTTTGATACACTTTTTTCACTAGGTAAATCTCTTTTATTTTATGGGAGTGGAATACTGTCTGAATGTGAAAATTGTACAGTTTTAGAATTGTCATCTTTGAAATAATTGATGTTGTACAACTAAATCCTACCGTCTGTTGAGGCCTTAACCGAGGTCAAACTGTGAACAACAAAATTAACACGAGATGACACGCTAATTGCCGATAATTACTGGCCACTTAATCGGAACAAAAAGAGGATCACAGCCTTGTTGAGAAGTTCATGCTCATTTTGTCGGGTTTTTTGGTGACGTCATGCGATACTTAGCAATCACGTGTTTCTCAAAAATCGGGAACTTCGGCAATCATCGCCTACAAATTGGTTTTGGAATAAACATGGCCGCTGAAAAGGGTCAAATACGGCGGTCGGTAGTCAATTTCTGTGGCGCTGACCGCGGAAGGGAGGTGGCCGTTGAATAAAGCGAAGAAATAGATGTAGAATTCGTCGGGTGACCGTTAGTACAGGTTAAACTGTACTGTGTTTACAAGTGCAATATACTTTGATCGTTCATTTAAAACAAACAAGCTCTTTATATTTCTTTTTAATGGTTGTATCTACATTTTACTCATTTTCCTACGCAACATCTTAACAGTGTTGTTCTCTATTACATTTTATTTATATATTTGTCATTTACATATTTGCTTTCATTGAAGTTTATTTTGATGAGACTACTAACATATTTCTAAATTAATGTCTTTTGCTTTTATGCTAATAATCAGGTTTTTGATGAAACGAAAGCAAGATAAGATCTCGCATATGATGGCACTTATCATTGGGTTTTCGCGATGAGTATTTTTGTATACGTTCATATACAGTTTTTCATGAGTCACAGGGAAGCTATTGTTATTGGATTTCGTGTGATGCAGCTTTGAGTGTATTGCATGTGAAAAGATGAACATTTAGTTGACCGTTTTGTAGAAATTGCAGAAAAAGTATATAAGAAAAATACTTTGTTTTTTTTCAAAAAACCCAAAAGGGAACAAAATTAAAAGTACACCCCTTTGACGAATTCATAAAATTTTTGGCCCCGTTTTAAATGGGAGGGGGGGAAAAGACAAAAAGGCCCCCCATGGTTGCAAAATGCGCTTTTCGTAATTGGGTTTATTTTTTAAAAGATGTGGGGAAAATTCCAACATTTATACAATCTTTTAAAGGGGCCTTTGGGACTTTCCCTACCGTAATATGACTTATTGGGTTGTAAAACTTTATGAAAAATAAAACAAAATGAAAATTTCCTTTTTTGCCTCTTTTTTTTTTCCTTTAGGGTCCCTTTAAAAATAAAGTGGACACTTTCGGGAAAAATAAAAATAATTTGGAACTGGATAGTTGCAATTAATTCGAAATTTTTTTTCTTATATAATGGGTTTTCCCCCTTAAAAACCATGAAATTGCAACTTTTAAAATAAAAATTTTTTTTCCAAAAAAAATTAAATTTAAACCTTAAAATGGGAAAATTTTTAAAGTATGGTTCAAAATTTAATTTCATTTTAAAGAAAGTAGACAAACATAAAAAATAAAAAAAAATCGCCAGAGAACTTTTTAAAATAATTTTTTCAATTTTTAAAACATATGCAAAAAAACCCTCCCTGTAACTTAGGGGTTTCCTTTTGAGAACAGTTGCTTTCAAGTTAAAATTTTTAAATTTTTGGGACATTTCACTTAAAAAAATGGAAGCAAAAAAAGAAATGTTTCCTAAAACCAAATTTGATGTTTTTTTGTTTAAAAATTTAATTTTTACATATCTTTTTTAGAGTTTTTTTTGGGCCTTTTAAAATTTCCACGGGTCATCCCCTTATATAATTTCCCGAGAAAAAATAAATGCCTTTCCTAAATTCAAACTATGTTTAAAAGTGGAAAAAATTGGTAAGGGCCCGGGGTGGGCTTGTAAAAAAGATTTCGTCCAGTAAGCGGGGGGGCCCCGGGTTTGGAGCCGGGTTTACGCTTTACATTTCTCACCCCAGGGACTTTCCCCCTTTTCATGGACCACCCTATAAGTCATTTCCCCTGGCAAAAAAATTACGGTATCATAATTTTAAATTTTTGGGGGGCAAAAAGCCCTTTTTTTTTTTTTGAAATGGTTTCTTAATTTATTTGACATATATATGAAAAAAGGTATCAAAAATTTTTCTTTCTACGGAAAAGCATTTTTTTAAATTTTAAATGCAAATATCGAAGGGTTATCACAAAAGTTAACTGTGCGGGGAATTTTTTATCATTTTTGCACTTTTTTTTTTTCTAAAAACGTTTTTGAAACTTTTTTTTAAAATTATTTTGGGCCTGAAACCCATTTGTCAGGTCAGATTAAGATCGGTATCTAAATACGATAAATAGCTCCAACTGAGGGCATGGCCCCGGAAAACAACAGCTAAAGTAGGTCTGTACAAGCACTATAGATGACCGGGCCCCCAACTGTTGTCAGGTTGTTAACAACAGATGGGCTTTGGTGTGTAAAAAGGTATATAAACAAGGCCTAAATGTTGTCAGGGTTGGTAACAACAATAGGGGCAGGGTTTTTAAAACTACAAATAGATAAAAAAGGGCCTCAACTTTTGGTAAAGGGTTGTGTAACAAAGCCAACCAGGGTTTGTTTTAGTACAAAGGGGAAAACCCAAATTTGCCCAAAAAACCGTTTTTTGGGGTTGTGTTCCCAAACGCTAGAGCATGGTAGGTATCAGTACAATAGATAAACCTCCCTCCGGCTTTTTGTCTTTGCCCGGGGAAGGTTTGTATAAAGTACTTGATAACAAGGCCCCAACTGTTGTCAGGTTTGGGGTTACAACAGCAAAAAAAAGGCATGATTTTTTAACGTACAAAATTAAAACCCAAGGTCTCAACGTTTATGATTGGTTAAATCAGTTTGGAACATTGTTTTGTACCCGGACTTTAGAAAAACCTGCCCAAAAAAACTTTTGCCCGGGGTTGGGGTTTTAAAAGCAGATTTTTTAAAAAAAGGGCCCTGAAATCAGTATTTTGAAAACCCGACCCCAATTATTGTCAGGGGTTGGGTTTTTAACAAAAAGGTACAGAAAATGGCCCCTCCCAATCATTATTTTAAAGAAAACCCAATCCAATGTTGGCATGGTTGTTTTTAAAAAAAACTACAGCAGGGGGTCGTACAATACTATGAAAAAACGCCAATGTTGTCATGTTTGGGTGTAAAAACAGTTAGGGAAGGGTTTCAACAGTTATAGAAAAACGGGCTTGACTGGGGGCCATTGCCCCGGTAACAATACCCGGGAGAATAATCTGTATTAGTACTAACGATCCCTTGGCCCCAACTTTTCTAATGGTTGTTTTTAAACAGTAGAGAAGGGGCCCTGTATCCTACAATAGATAAACCTGCCCCGGGACTGTTGTCTTTGCCCGGGGTAGCAACAGCTAGAGGAAATCTATATTTTACAATAATACCATCCCTCGGCTGTTTCTTTTGAGGGGGTAACAACGTGGACCCAGCTTTTTTATAAAGTGCTATAGACCCCCAAAACCCCCAAATGGGGGTCATTGTTTTTTAACCCCAGCGGGAGTATGGAATAAATCAGTACAATAAACATCCCCCGGGTTTTGTTGTCTTTGGGGGCCCGGAAAAAAAGCTAGGGGCTTTGGCTGTTTTCAGTGCAGAAAAATAAAATTGCTCGGGCGGGTTGCATGGCCCGGAAAACAACAGGGGAGCATGGTCTGTTTTATAACTTAAATACACGGGGGCCCCAACTGTTGTCATGGTTGTGAAACCCAACCCCTGGAGCAGGGGTCTTGAAATTATAGATTGAAAATGCTCCGGCTTTTGCCCTGAGCCGGAAACAACAGCAAACCCGGTCTGTATCGGAAATGAAAACAAAGGGCCCCCAAAAAAATTTTCCCCAGGTTTTTGTAACAAGGGGCAAGAGCGGGGGGGTCTGTATTATTCTTTAAGTTTAACCCCAACCCGCCCCCAAATTTTTCCCCGGGTTTTGTGAAACAAAAGGGCTTTTTTTTGGTCGATGGGACAATAGTTTAACCCTTTCTCAGGCTTTTTGTCATTGTCGGGAAAGCAATAGCTGGGGCATATTCAAAATATCTTTCCCCAATTTGAAAAATATGTTTCGGTTTGTTGTCATTGCCCGGTAAAAACAGCTAGAGAGGGTTTTGATCATACTAAATAAAAACAAGGTCCCTCATGGTCTGCTTTCTTTCTTTAGAAAAACCAAACCCGGGGAAAGGTTGTCATGGTTGTTTTACAACGCTGCCATTGCCTGCATCAGTCCTATAATAAACAACCCCAACTTTTGTGGGGGGTTTTGGGAAACAACACATTTTTGGTATAAAAACTATGGTTTAAACATGCTCTGACTGGGGAATGGTTGTTTACCAACAGTTTGGAGCTTTAATCTGTATCGTATTTGAAAAAACCGGGCCCAACCTGATGTAAGGGTTGTGTGAACAGGAAAAAGCCTGGTCTGTATTATTTACTATTTTTTTTTTAAAAAGGCCCCCCCCCAACCAATTTTTCCCAAGGTTCCCCTTTTTTTTGGAAAAAACGGGCTCCCCCGAGCTTTTTGTTTATTGTATCCCGGGGTTTTTATCCCCATAAAAAATTCCGGGGGTGGGGGGGTTTTTTGGGAATCCGGCCCCCAAAAAGCGGGGCGCAGGTCGGGAAAAAGTTACTATAGATGAACATCCCCCTTCCGGCTGTTGTCAGGGGGCCCGGGAAAACCCAAAAAGCTGGAGAGGGTCTGTTCAGGGGAAAAGAAAAAATGTTTCCGGGCGGTTGTCATGGACCGGTAAAAAACAGAGGGAAAAGCCATGGTCTGTATTATTACTATAAATAAACGGGCCCCCCAACTGTTACCCGGGGGTTTGGGCAGCAAAGCTGGGGGGAGCATGGTTTTGTCCCCAGAAATATGATGAAAAAGGCCCCGGGGCTGTTGTCATGGCCCGGGTTTAAAAAACAGCTAAAGCATGGTCTGTATCAGAATTTAGATAAAAAAAGGCCCCAAAAACTATTCTCGGGGGGTGTGATTTACCCCCTAAGCGGGATCTGTATCTGTACAAAATTTAAAAAAGGGGCCCAAAATCCCTTTAGGCTTTTGCAATTAGCGGGAAAGGTATTGCCCGGTATCATACTTTAGAAAACCATGCCCAAAGTTTTGTAAGGGGTTTTGTTACAACAGTAAATCGGGTTGCCCCGGGAATTTAGATACCCCTACACGGGCCCCCAAATGTTTTCAGGGGTTGGGGTAACAACACCGGGAGAATGGTATTGTTTTATACTATAGATAACAGCTCCGGCTTTTTGTCAGGGGCCGGTAACAACAGCTAAAGCTGGTCGTATCAGAAATTTATGAAAATCAAACCCCAAAACGGGTTGTCATGATTGGGGTAACAACGTTGGGGCTTTGGTCTGTAACGAAATTTAAAATGTAAACAGGTTTCTAACTGTGGCCTGGCCCGGAACAATAGCCGGGGGAATTTAATTTTTAAATTATTACAAACAATAACCTGGCCCCAACTTTTTGTCAGGGTTTTGTTTTTACAACAAGGTTAGAAACATGGTCTGTATCATACTATAATAAAAAGGCCCCCAACTTTTTTTTCATGGTTGTGTAAAACCAGAAAAGACTTGGTTTTGTTCGGGAAATAAAAATAAACCGGCTCCGGCTGTTTTTATTGTCCGTTTAGCAAAATTTTAGGGGAATAGTTTTATCCTTACAATAGTTTAAATATGCTGGGGGCCTGTTGTCATTCAAGGGTAACAACAGCTAGACCCAGGTCAAAATCATTACTAAATAAAAACCAAAGGCCCCAAGTTTTAAAATTGGTTGTGTTACAGCAGCGGGGATTATGGATAAATCAGTACTATGGTTAAAAGCTCCACTGTTGTCATGATTCGGTTACAACAAAAAAGAGATTTTTTTGTATCATACTATAAAAAATTTGTAAAAAACAAGACCCAACGTTGTCAGGTTTTTTTAAAAAAAAACAGCTAAACAAGATTTGTATCTGTAAAAAAAAACCCAAACCCCCCAAAATGCTTTCATGGTTGGGTTATAAAGCTGGGGCTTTGGGTCGGTACAGTATTTAGAAAAAATTTCCCCCCAAATTTTTTGTTATGGGGGTTTTTTGCAAAAAGTTTAACTCTTTGGGTTGAAATCAGTAAAATTAATACCTGGGCCCCAGCTTTTGTAAGGGTTTTTTTTTAAAAAAAAAGCTGGAGCATTTTCTGTATCAGTATTTTAGATAAAAAAAGGGGCCCAAAACAAACTACCAGGGTTGGTCAACCCCCCCATATAAAATGGGCGTATCATTACTCTGGATCCCAAGCCCCCAAAAAGTTGCATGGTTTTGTTAAACAGCGGAGCATTGCTGTATTAGGGCTATAGTTTTTCCCAAAATTTTCCCAACTTTTTTTGGCATGGTTGGGAAAACCCAACATTTTAGGGCTTGTTTGTAAAAACCATTTATAGGTAAAATGCTTTACTGGGGATAATGGTCTGATACCAAGAGACGGACCCAAAATCTGTATCGGGTACTAATGAAAAAACCCGGGCCCCCAAACGTTTGTCTTTTTTTTGTGTAAACAGGAAAAAGCTGGTCTTTTATTAGTACTATAGATAAACGGGCCCCCAAACCCAATTGTCAAGGTTGCTTTCAAAATTTGGTCATGTTTATCATCATCCTATAGAAAAACATTTTTCCGGGCCCTTTTGTTTTATGGGAAAAAACCCACGGGAGAATGGGCTGTATTGTACTGTAGTTTACCTGGGAACCAACTTCCCTCGGTTTGTTTTTAAACAGCCGGGAGGAAAATTATATATTTCCAATAACCTGCTACGGTTTTGGAAATTGGCCCCGGGAAGCAACAGTTTTGAGCAAGGTCATATAGTAAAATAGATAAAGATGCTCCGGTGTTTGTCATCCCCCCGGAAAGAACAACAGAGCATGTTTGTATCGGTTACTATAGAAAAACCACCCCCCAACTTTTTTTTCATGGCTGTGAAACAACAGCGAGGCAGGGGTTTGGGTACCCGAACTATAGATAAAAAGGGGCCCAAACTGTTGCCCTGGTTGTGCTAAAACCCTTTTGGAGCAGTTCTGTTTTGTACGGGTAGTTTCTTTAGGACCCAATTTCCCCTTTCATGGTTTTTTGTTACAAAAAAGCCAGGGGATGTCATATCAGTAAAATTTAAATTTTTGTTTCCCCGGGGCCCCCGGGGGTTTTTTCTTTTGGCCCGGGAAAAACAGCTTAAAAGAAAGGGTCAATCAGTACAATAGATAAAGAGTTTCCGGCTTTTTGCCCGGGAAACCGGAAAGAAAAGACGGGGCATTTTTTTGGACCCGACTTTAGATAACCGGGCCCCAAAACTTTTTTTCAGGGCTGGGAACAACAGCTACGCATGGTTTGTACCAGCATTTATGATAAAAAGGGCCCCCAAATGTTGTCAGGGTTTTGTGCTAAAAAAGGGTTTGGGGGCATGTTCTTCATCACTATTTTGATTAAAGGCCCCAAGGGTTTTGGAAAGGGTTTGTAAACCCACGTAAGAGCATATCAGGGGTTCGACCCCTCCGTGGGGGGGGTTGAATTTTTCATGTGAGGAACCCCTCAACGGGGCTTACGGAAGGGGGGTGGTTCTACAAAAAGGCCCCCGCTTGTGAAAAAATTTATCCCAACGGAGGGTAAACCTTGGGGGTTTCCTTACCTCAAAGCAAAATTGGGCCAAATAACCTATAATTGTGTCGGAAACCATTAAAACCCAACAAAAAAGTAAAATAAAGTAAGAGCATGATCTGTATCCTTTTACTATAGGTTTAGGTTTAAAACCATGACAACAGTTGGGGCATGGTTATCTATAGTCCCTCTTTTTTTCCCTTGATCAGCAGTTGTTATCGAACCCACAAAACAGCCAAAAATTTTTCATCGTAAATGATATAAACTATGCTTTTCCTTTTTGTTCCCAAAACCATGACAACAGTTGGGGGCATGGTTATTTTATATAAAAAAATTTTAAAACCGTACTCAATTTTTCGCAAAACCGAAACCACACAGTTGGGTCAAAACCCTATAGTATGAAAAAAACTCTCTTCCTATAGTATTTCATTATATTTAAAAAATTGCTCCCTCCCGGAACCAAAAACAAAAGCACGGCGTTGTTTTTCCAAACCACGAAAAGAGTCAGTCCCATGGTTTTTTATATTACTTTTTGTATACCATTTTTCCAGCTGTTGCAAATTGGGGGTTTAGGTAAATATAGTACTGATTTATCAAGCTGTTGGCATCCCAAAATTTGACAATAGTTACAGCATTGTTTTCAATAGAAAAATCATATTATCGAACCACAAAAAAGCCAAAAACATATTCTCTGTTCCCGAAAAAAACCATGATCTTTTTTGTTGTTACCCAAAAAAATGAAACCGTTAGGGCATGGTTTTCTACAGTACTCATATTTATTTGTGATCCAAACGTTGGATGAAACCCCTCGACCGCCAGAAAATGGTCATCTGTTATAGGGGTATTTTACCATGCTCTCCCATTGATACCAAACCCTGACAACACTTGGGTTTTGGTTTTCTATAGTACCCCCTTTTACTATGCCCCACGGGTTTTTGAACAACAACAACAGTCGAACATGGTTACCGGTAATATGATATAACCATGGGCCTTTTTCCCCTTGAAAACCAAACCATGACAAAAGTTTTGGGCTGGGTTTCTATAACACATATTTACTATGCCTCCCCCAAAAAGGGTTTTTGAACCAAGCAACAGACGAAAAAGGTCAAACTTAATTACTGATATTCCCCCTGCTTTTCCCGGGGTTTTTACCAAAACCCGGGCAACAGGTTTTGGGGCATGGGGTTTTTATGTCACATAAATTTTCTATGCTCCCACTTTTCGAACCACAAAAAAAAAGTAAAAACAGGGGCACTGTAATCCGAATATACCAGTTTTCTGTTGTTCCCCCCCCATCCCAAACAGTCGGGGCATGGTTACTATAAAACTACTATTTACCATGCTCCCACTGTTGTTACGGAACCAAAAACAAGTCAGGGAAAATGGTCCCTCGGAATAATACCCCCCCTGCTTAAGTTTTACCAAACCATAAAAAACAGTGGGGCATGGTTAAACTACAGGCTACTCTTTTTTCCCTCTCCCCCTTTTTTTTACGAACCACAGAAAACCAGCCAGAACCCCGGGGTTTCTGTAAAAGATATATAAAAATTTCACCCGTTTTTTACCCCAAAAAAAGACAAAATTTTGGGTTTTTGGGGTTTTTATAGTAACATATTTACTATGGGTCCCCCCCCTGTTTTGAACAACAACAACAGTCAGCACATGGTTTTCTGTAATACTGATTTAAACCCTGCTTTCCGGGTTTTTACCAAAAAATTTACAAAAGGTTTTTGGGCCTGGTTTATCTTTTAATAAACATATTTTTTATGCTCCCCCCCTTTTTTTATCGAAACCCCAAAAAAACAGTGGAAAGGTCATCTGTAATACTGATATATAAACCCTGCTTTTTCCTGTTGTTAAACCCAAAACCCGGGCAACCGTTTGGGGAAAGGTTTTTCTATAGTGCAAATATTTTCCATGCCTCCCCCAATGGGGTTATAACCACAAAAACAGCCCCCCGGGAAAAGGGGTTTTCTGTTAAATGATATATAACCCCTTTCTCTACCTGTTGTTTACCCAAAAAACCCTTTACAAAATTTTGGGGCAGGGGTTTTTTAAGGGCTAATTTTTCTTGCTTTCCCCCGTTGTTACTGAAAACCCCAAAAAAAAGCCAAAAAACATGGTTACATTTAAAACTGATATATACCTTTTCTCTGCCGTTTTTTTCCCCAAACCCAAAGACAAAAAGGGTTTGGGGGATGGTTTTTCTATGTACACTATTTACTATCTCCCAAATGTTATCGGGGAAACCCCAACAACATCCAAACAGGGGTTTTCTTAATACTGATTAAAACCATGTTTTTACTGTGGTTATAAACCATGACCAAAATTTTGGGGGATGGTTATCATAAAACTACTATTACCCCCGCCCCTGTTGTTACTGGGAAACCCAAAAACAGTCCGAAATGGGGCATCTTTTTAAAACTGATATAATTTCCAGCTTTTTTTATTGTTTCCAAAAACCCTGACCAAAAGGGAAAAAAGGGATGGGTTTTTCTATAATATGCCCATTTACCATGCTTTCCCACTGTTGTTAAAGAAACCCCAAAAACAGTCAGAAAATGGTCTCTTAATACTTTATTATCCCTCTCTTCATTTTTTACCCAAAACCCTGACCAAAAGTTGGAGCATGGTTTCTATATACTCAATTTACAGGCTCCCACTGTTTTTTACTGAAACCCCCCCGAAACCGCCAGAACTGGTTATCTGTAATAAATGATATATCATGCTTTCCGGGTTTATATCAAAAAACCCTGGGCAAAAAAACTTTGGGTAAAAGGTTTTATAAATACACCTATTTTTTATGTCCCCTGTTTTTGAACCAAAAAACCCGCAGTAAGACATGGTTATCTGTAATCTTTATATATGTACCTTTTCCTTACGGGGGATAAACCCAAAACCCTGCAAACGTTAGGGATGGTTATCTTTTAGTACAAATATTTTTACTATTTCCCCCTGGGTTTTTTGAACCACAACAACGTCAGAAAATGGACACTGTAATAATAAAATACCATGCTTTTCCCCTTTTTTTAACCCAAAAAATTACCAAAAAAAGTTGGGGGAAGGGGTTTTCTAAAAACACCGGTTTTCATATTTTTTCTTCTTTTCCCCCTGTTATCGAAAACCCAAAAACCGTCAGAAATGGGCTCTGGAATACTGATATATAAACAGCTTTACCGGGTTCCCAAAACCCCCACAACAGTTGGGGCATGGGTTTCTAAAAATACTTATTTCCATTTCTCCCATTGTTTTTACTGAACCCCAACAACAGTAGAACTGGGGGGCTGTAATACTGGAAAATCCAAGGGTCTACCTGTTTTTCCCCAAACCCTGACAACGTTGGGGCATGGGTTTTCTATTTGCTAAAAATTTACCCTTCCCCCTGTTGTTAAATGAACCAAAAAAAAAACAGCCAAAAATGGTTATCGGGAATACTTTAAAAAATTACCATGCTCTCCCCGCTGTTACTAAGGGCCCTGCAAATTTTGGGGTGGTTAAACTATAAATACTTTATATTTTCCATCAAACCCGCAGTTTTATTGGAAACCCCAACAACAGCCAGAAAATGGTTAAAAATGGTTTCCATGTTTCGTTGTTGCTTTGGTTTCATTTGGTACAACTGTTGTATAAAGGTTAACTCTAAAACTTTATATAACCATGCTCCAAAATGGACTTAAAACCCAAAAAGCGACAACAGCGAACTTGGTTTTTCTATAGTCCCCCTACATCAAAGCCCCCAACTACGATTTTTCCCTATAGGTCCCAACAAAAAGGAAAACTGTAATGGAAAAATATTTTAGGCGGGGTTTAAACAACGCAACTTCATTTGGGGGGATATTTATCCAAAATACCCTTAAAACAGGGGCAAAAAATCTTTAGAGCCCCAACAAAACCCCTTTGGGGGGGTTTCAATATTGACTTTAGGGAAAGGTTGTTGGGTTTTGGGGGGTATATTTGATGTATATTTCTGCTTAGGGAAATTTTTATGATGATGTTATATAGACCCTTTTTTTTAAAAGAGAGCCGCGTTTGGGGAGGGTTTTAATGTAATTTATGCACCCCCTGGGGCAGTGGAAAATAATATTTTGGGATATTTCCATTTTCAGCGTTGTTCCCAATCATTATCAGTTTGGAAAGGATAAAAAATTCTTTTGGTAATTACCATTCTTCCCGCGGGTTTAAAGGGGCAAAAAGTCAGAAAATGGAATTAAAATATAAACCCTGCTCCAATCGCAAAAGCACCCAAATTGGGAAAGTTAGTTTGTACATTTTTCTGTTTTGTGCAAAATAAAAAGGGTGTTTAACCAAAAACCCCGGCAAGAGTCAATGGTTTGGGTTTTCTAAAATAAATAAAAATATACCATGCTCCAACTGTTTTCCCCGGAAAAAACCTTTTTTACTAAGGGGTTTCAACCTGCTACAGTTGGTTTAAATAAGCTGGGCTTTTTGATTTTGCTATCGGGCCCAAAAGCAAAATTTCGGAAATTGTTAACAAAAATGCATGTACAGATTTTATTCTGTTGTTTTAAAAAAAAAACCCGGACAAAAGTTTTGGGAACGATTATTTTTTATTAATCATGTATACCCTGTTTCCCGCGGTTTCTGCTGGGGGCTTACAAATGTTTGGTCATGGGTTAAAATATAGTACAATATAAACCCCTCCCCGCTGTTTTACCGAACCCCGAAAACGGCCCAAAACATGGTTAACCAAAATTTCTTGGAAAATTTTTATGTCCCTGTTTTTTTCAAACCCCTCCCAAAATTTTGGGGGATGGGTTTTTTCTATGTACTTAATAATTTCCCCCAATCAAGTGGTTTCTAGCTATCACACAGCAGGGGCATGGGGAACTTTATTTCGTTATACCAAAGCTCCCCGCTTTTGGGTTTCCCAAAAAATACAACATTTTGGGAATGTTTTTTTCTTTTGTACTCATAGTACCGTGTTCATCTTTTTTTCCGAAAATGAGGAAAAAGTAAAATATTCAAGTCGTCAATGACGTTTTTTGCCCTTTAAAGACACAAAAAAAACCGTGATAAAAAATCATTCTTTTATAGGGAATTCCCCATTCCCATTCATGATGTTAATTTAAAACAAAAAAAACGGGCCCCGTTTTTCTAAAAAAAAGAATTTTTTTGGGAAAGGCTATTTTTAAAATGGCTATTTTTACACGATATTTGCACATGCGCAAAACAATACCCTGCGCGGCCTTTTGCGTTACCCTCTCCCCCTTTTGATTGGTTTTTTTTTCCGCGCGCCGCTTGCCGTTGGACGCTATGACGTTAAAATTTTGACGTCAAACGGGATGTTGGGTTAAAATTCACTGTTTTTAGCCTTTTTGTTTAAAAAGGAAAATGAATCGGACCCTGTTAGAAATTTTTTTTTTCCTTTGGGAAAAAGTTCCCTATCGAAAAAAATTATGCCCTTTTTATTTAAATGTTTAAAAGTTTTTAAAAAATATAGAAAATTTTTTGTTTTTTAAAAAGAAAAAGCCTGATTTGCCACAAAAATGCAGAAAAACTTTGGGGTTGGGAAAATTTTTTTGGACAAAGGGCCCGTAAACAAAGGTTTCACTTGGGAAACCGGGTTTTGGGTTTTTTTTTACTTTTAAAAAAATTAAAATATTCATTTAAAATGTTTTTGGGGCTTGATTTCTTCGATAAATTTTTAAAAATTTTGGTTAAAGGGTTGTAATTCGTGTTTTGAAAATTTTGTGATTTATTTTGATTTCCCAAAGCCCTATATTTTACAGGAACTGTGATTGTTACCAAGGAATGCAGAAGACGGGCTGTTCAATTCCGCGTTTTCGTTTGGGGAAAATTTAGAGAGTCGCTGGAGATGGAGTTTTGCAAAAAAACAACTGACCCGGGTTTTTATATTGGGTTTTCCAACCCTTAGGATCTCTGGGGTGATTTGCTATACATTTCTATTTTATTCTGAGGTTCAACCTTTTTAAAAATTTATATTCAATAAATTTTTTTTTGATTTTTTTCATCAATTTATTCCCTCTGACTAATGTTTATTTTCAATAAATAAGGAAAACCCCCCAATAAATTAAAATGAAAAATCCCCTTAGTGAAAAGGACAAGCCAATCCGTTTATTCTTTTTGTACAATTTTTGCCAAGGGGGTTTTTAAACATTCGAAATATTTTTTGCCCGATTTGCTTTTAAAAAAAAAAATTTTATTCGACCCTTTTTTAAGATTAATTTAGAAAATTGAGAGACCCTTTTTTAAAAGGCGATTTTTAAAAAAGACGGGGGGATTTTTTTTTTTGAAAAGCCCGTGTATTTATCTATTTTTTGGGGAAACCCCGTCTTCACTGAGGAAAATCTAGAAAAAAGGTCTGCGAATCTTTAAAATTTCTAGAGACCCCCGACAATAAAGGCAAAATGCTTTTTGGTTTTGTTGGACTCTTCTCTGTTTAATTTACCCCGAGCCCAAAAACGTAAATCTAAAAAAACAAAAGAGTTTTAAAGCTGATTGTAAGAGAACCATTCTTTAAAAAATAAAATAATAATTGAGTAATATAAGTTTCTTGTATTTTTTGCAATTGGATTTAAAAAGGCCAAAAACCGAGGGTTTTCCCGCAAATAATTATTTTAAAGGGCAGGTTGAATACGAAATCCTTATGAGGTCCCTTTTTGTCCCAAGTTAATAGAAAGGGGGGGAAAAGGGGCAACAAGTGGGAATACTAAACATAGCTGACCATATTTATATCCCCGAGGCAAAGATGGGACAACATTTTGGAAAAAGCTAAAAAGTTTAATACTGGACTCTACTTTCTTTTAAATTTAAAACAAAAATAAGGAGCAAAACCCATTTTACTTTGGTAAAATCTTTGTCTATTTTATTGGGCGGACATAGGGATAAATTTTTTAGCAATTTCCCAAAATCCAAATCAAAAAATTAAATTTTTTAACATCGGGAAACTCTCTCGTATTCCTTGAAAAACGCTTTAAGGCATCATGAACAAATATGAAAATTTTTGTATTTAAAAACCCCAAAATTGGGAAACTGAGTGAAAGAACATTTGGAAACCCCCATTATGGGCAAAATTCTGACATAACATAGGAATTTTAAAATGTGCAAACAAAAAATTTTTTAAAGAAAAACCCGTTTTAAAATTTTGGGTTTAAAAGTTAAGACAAGTTTCCCAAAAAGTTTAGGGGATTTTTAAAACCTGATTGGAAAATGTTTCTGCACCCGCAACGAACTTTTTAACCAAAAAAAAACCGTATAAACCTTTTTGGCTACCAAAAGCGACAAAACGGTTTCCATAAAAACGGGGGGCGCTAAATTTCCGCTATCATACAAAAGATGACTACCGCAACGCCCCAAAAAGTACCCTCAAAACGAGGGTCCAGATTACTGACTCGTACAGGTGGAAAAATTTCCGGAATTTTTTTTTTTTTCTTTGTATCTGGGGGGGGGCTTTTTTTAATGCTTTTTTTATTTCGAATTTTTATCTGAATGTAAACTTTTATTTATGTTTTTTAACAAAAACGGTATAGAATCAGTTAGACCCAATAAGTTAAAACAATAGACATCTAAATAAAATTCGCCCCCCCGATTTCCCTTTTCCAAAAATTTAAAAAAAAAACCAAAAAAACTCGTGCAAATTTAAAGTTCTAAAATCATTGTTATCGCCATTTTTTGACAAAAAAACCTTTTCCGGAAAAATTTTAACGATCATTACTCTCCAAAAAAAACCCTTATTTTGATTTGGTTTTTCGTCCCCCGGTAATTTTCCAAAATCAGTTTTTTAAAAATTAATTAAAATTTCCCCATTTTTAAAGCTCCCGGGATTTTAAAACTATTTTACACGTCCCGCATTTTGCGGCTCGGCATTTAGAATTTAAAAAACCCAAAGGGGCGCCACTGAAAGCGTTTTTTAGACTTTTCAAAAAAGTAAAATTTCAAAAGGGGCAACGGGAGGGCGGGAAATTTTTCAGGAAAAACAAAAATTTCACTGGGTAATCAGAAAAAAAGGGTACATTTTTTAAGCACGGGGCAGTAAATTTTAAATTGTTTTGCACATAGAAAAACTATATACACTGTGGTAATTTTTACAGAACCAACGGTTTTTTCCCCCCTCGTTTTTTTTCGCCGCAAAGGTAATACATATGCACACATCGCCCTTTTTTCCAATTGCTACTAGACGTGTGGGAAATTTATCAACTATGGAAGTATTGGTTTCTTTTTGAATTTTAAAAATAAAATTTTTTAAGAATGCATTTAAAATTTTCACAAAGTACACAATTTATAAAATTTTACTTTTTAGCTCCAGGGATTATCATTATAAGCATGGATACTCCCGGGAAAGCTTTATAAATGGGACAATTTCAGTTTTTCCCCTGTGCCTTTTTATAATTTTTATATTAATTTATAGTCCGGGCCTTAAAGTAAGAGATACCCTTCGTGCACTTGTAATCCTTTAATCCTTCAAGCCCGGGGGGTCGCAGGTTCGAGCGTGCACCGGCTAGGTTTTGGTGTGAGAAAGAAGGCAGTTTTCTTACGGGCTTTTGGGGGTCTTTGTATGGTCTTTCCCCCGGAAGGAGGTTTGTTAAATGACTGCCCGATATTTCTGGAAAAATGTTGAAAAAGGGCCCAAAAATTTTAAAAAAAAAACGGGCTTTTAAAAATGATCTGTTTCCAAAACCGTACAGGAGTGTGTTTTGGGAAAAGGATCTTACAAAAACCTTCATTAATTTTTTTTAAAAAATTGATACCTTAATTGGAATTTAAAGAAAAGTTCAAAAAGAATACAGCTCGCAACTGGAAAAAACCTAAATTTTTAAAATAATGCTAGGCATTTAAAAAAAAAGAAAAGACCCCCTTTTAGCTTTCTATTATAAGTTTTTTAAACACAAGTGTCATTGGGAAATTTTTGGTTTTGTTTTGGCACTTTTATCGTCTACCCCCAAAAAAAGATGAATTTAAAAAATTTTAAAAGAACCTAATAAAAGATGTTTTTGCGTTTAAAATGGTCCGATCCGCTGACATAACTGGGATGTGAAATAAAAGTAATTGCACAAAAACCTTTTTTTAACAGAAAAAAATTAAGATAAAATAATAAAATTAAAAAACTTTAAAAAGAACAAAGTACAGGGCCCTCTCCCAGGGAAGGGGATGAGTAAGAAGAATGATATCAAAAGCTACACAACCCAGCACGTTTTTTGGGCTAAATTCATGATTAAAACCTACCTTATCCATTTGGGGAAAAAAGTAGGAGACTATAAGTAAAACAAATTAAAAAACTACAAAAAAATTTTACAGAAAATAAAAAAAAAAAATTTAAAAAGAAAACAAATTGTAAAAGCTATAACAGATGGGTCATTCATTATTTAAAAAATCATCGCAAAAAGGGAAAAATAGGCATATGCAAAGTTACACAAAAAGGTTTTACTGAAATCATAAAAAATTCCTGTTTTTTTTTTTTTTGGTTTTTTACTGTAGTCCTTTTTAAAATGGTAAGAAGGGAAAAAATTTTTTCAACAACTTACGACAATAAACCCTTAATAGCCGTCAAAAAGGGAAGGGGGTGGGGGTGGGGGGGGGGGGGGGGGGGGGGGTGGGGGGTAGGGGAATTGCATTGTTAAAGCCCCATAGAAAGATTTAAAAAGGGCCACCAAATTTACTGTTATAAAAAGGGCCCGGGGAGAACTGGTTTTAATAAGTTAGTTATGTGGCTATATTTAAAAATTGGCCCGGTTTTATTTAATTTTTTCTATACCATATTACAATGTATCAAAAAATTTACAAGAACCAAACTTTAGGAAAAAATGTTTTTCTTTAAAATTTTAAAAAATTTAAATTTTAAACACCCTTTTTCCCCCCCAGACAGCTCATATTAGAAAAAAATTTGATGTGAAAAATTTAAATTTCAAAAAATTAAACAATCAAAATTTTTCATTCGTACTAAAAAAATAAAAAGTACCAAAACACACGACACATAGTAAAAGGGGTACACCAGTAATGTTTTTCACTGTCGTTTTTTTCTCCCCGTTTGGGGCTTTTGGGCCCCAGTCAGACCGTATTTTTCTTCATCGATTTTCCAAAAATAATTTTTTTTGGCATTTTACGGGGTGTTTCTATTTTAAAAATATACCCCTGGGTTTATTTTTTTTTTTTCAAAAAGGTTTTGTACTAAATTGAAGGAAGGGATTTTTTATTTAAAATGTAGTAATAATGACAAAAATAAAACGTATCAAAATTTATCATTTAAATGATTTGCAAGGGGTTTTAATACCCCAAAAATTTATTTTCTGGATTTCCCCAATTTTTTCTTTTTGGGTTTCCATAAATTTTTTTCGGGGTTTTTTGGATTGGAGGCTGTTGGACTTGTTTTTTAGTTCCCAAACCCTTCTGGACGCATGATAGAAAAAAGCAAATTCCCCTGAAAGTAGTATTTTAAAAAATCACGGGGGTTTAACCCCCGAAAATAGAAAGACAAAAATTTTTTTTTAAGCAAGACATTTTGATTTTTGAATACCCAAATTTTTGCACAACTTTTTTCCCGGAAATTTGGGTTTTTTCTTAAGGGCGGGGTTTTTTTCGAAACATTTATCCTATAAAAAATTAAAAAACCCTTTAAAAGGGAGTTTTAAAAATAAAGCAAAAAAAGAAATTTTCCTCTTTGACTGCTTTAAAATTTTGGAAATTTTACCCAGAGCCCTAATTTTGGGACATTTTTTAATTTGAGCGACCCCTTTTTGACCCCAGAAACCGGGGAAATTTTATACAGAGTAAAAAAAAAAATATTTTACGTAACATAACCGGGGTCAATAATACTAGACCTCTTTAAAAAAATTATTAGATCAATATAAACTTTTTAAAAGAAGATATTTTTAATTGTTTTTTACATGCTTACAAAACCCAAAAGAGTTGGTTCGGAGACCACCGGGGGTCTTTAGGGTTTTTCCTACTGCAAAAATGACAAAACATTTGTTCGCCCTGACATTGAATTTAATTTCCCTGTGGTCCCCCTTCAAAAATCTAGGGCAATGGTTTCAAAAAACCCGCGTTTTTTTTGGGTTTTTTCCAAAAAACCAGAAAAGATAACCTTTCCCTAAATTAAATACCATTTTCCTCTTTTTAAATTTTTCGTGTCATTTTGTTTTTCCTTTGTTTTTTGTCTACCCCAAACCCCGGGAAATTTTAAATTTTTAATATTTCCATTATTCCTTTCCAAAAAAATCCTTCTGTGGGCTTAATTTTTAGTGGGTTTTAAATCATTTTTGGGAAAAAATTTTTTGCCCCCTTTTCAAAAGGGGCACACAAGATGGGTTTAAATTGGCAAGGAAAGCCGGCCAAAGGGATTTTGGGGTGTAGAATGTGTCTAGAAGCAATAAGGTTTAACCCGAAAGTTTTAAAAAAACCCCCCGTTAGTTCACTTTTTTTCCCCCCTAATATAAAAATTTAAAAAACCAAAAATATCAAAAATGCATCTGCAAAACGAATATTTTTAAAACCCTCTTTAATAATTTCTATTAAACTAAATGTTTATTATTTATCTTTTTATACTGCAAACACTCCCCTTTAAAAGAGTTTTTTTACGTGGGAGCTGCGCGCCTGTAAAAAAGGGAAATTTTTAAAAATAAATGGACGGAAAAAAAAAGTAATACCCGATGTGTATTGCAAGCAGGGAAAACAGTTGAAGTGTTAAAAAATAAGAAGGGGGTTTTTCCCGATAAAATCCCGTTTTAAAAAAGAAAAAGTTCTTCAGGGTTTAAACATTTTGTTCAAGTTTTGGGTTAAAACCCTGCCTAAATGGGTTTTAGGGTTGGGTTTGGGACCGGTTTTACGGAAAAAAATTCCCAAAGGGCCCCATGGGGGCCCGGAATAAAAAGTACTTATGTAATTTCAGGGGGTGAGGACTAGGTATAGGAAGTGGGGGAAAGCATAAAGTTTGTTAGAAGTTGGGGGGGGAGGGGGGGAAGGGGGAAGTGGGGACAGCAACCCAAAAACCTTGCAAAAAATTACCCCAGTTGATTTGCAGGAAAAACGAATTTCCCAAATTGTACCGCAGTTTTGTTGTGCTTTGTCCTGTTATAAGAAAATGTAGCCTTTTTTTTTGGAAAAACCCTTTAATTTAAGGCCGTGCTATAGTGTAGTTTACATATTAAAAGAAATGAAGGCACTTCCACAGTGCTGGAAGGTTACCCTGCAAAAGGATTATACTGTAATCCAAAAATTTTCCCGAGGGATTATTTTTTCCCCCCTTACCACAGTAGTTTAAAGCAGGGGAGGGAAAAAAAAAAAAGGGGGTGCCGCAGCGTATAAAAACCCTATTTCCCCAAAATGCATTTTCTGCCGGTGATTCAGTGGCCGTTTAAATATGTGACTTTTAAAAAATAACATTTAAATGTTTGGGTTTTTTCTGCATATATATATAACCCTAGTAACATTGCGGAACCAAGAAACATAAGTTGTGCCCCAGTGTAGTTATACCAAAAAACCCCCAAAAGGGGCATAACTACCATAGTGTAGCAACCGTTTTTTTATAAAAATTTCCCCAGCATAAAAATGTAGATATTTTTTTAATTCCCTTTTATTTTTAATTGCGAAAAATAAATTTTTTTCCCAATATGGGATTATACGCTATGGGCTGAGCCCCCTTCCCCCTTTTTTTTGGTACGTAAATTAAATCGTCTGCGGTAGCCCCTCCAAAAAAGTACGGTAATGGAGAACCCCAAAAATATAGTCTGCATTTGGCGTCTCAGGTAGTGCGTCGGTGTACGATAGCGGTAGTCGAAAGGATATCCTGTCAAAACCTTGTAGACTTGTGTACTTTAGAAAAAAGAACAAAAAGCCCATCCCACCACCAAAAACAGACACACCCTTTAAAAAAGACAACACCAACCAAAACGTGTCATCAACTATTTACCCATTATGATTGGTATAAATTATCACAACGCCTTTCGAGAATAAGGAAGCAGGATTTGGCAGTCAATTATATATATATATCTGGACAAGAAAGAATGAAACTCAACTTAATTCCGAAACTGATCTTCAATCGATAGTGCTTTATTAAATAAATCCTTCCTTAAAGAATCATAGTTCTTAAAAACAAAACATATTTTTCATCTTCAACTCCTACTCCACATACCGGACATACTCTCTGGATAACCTTGCCAGTTTCCAGTCTTATTGGGGCCAGATCATTCCTGTCGAAAACGCCAGTAGAGAAAACTAAAATTTACAGAATTAAGTAAGCATTGTAGCACGTGTTTAGGTGATTTTCTGTCGTATTATAATACATATCGAAATTGCTGAATGATATTTAAGTAACAAGATAATAATCGCCCTGTTATGGCGGACATTTCGTTATGTTGCAATGGCATGCGCACGGCTTTTGTAGCATATATCGTCGTTTTGGAGCGCGCGCGCAAACTCAAGATAGAAACTAAAAACGCGAAATGACGAAACACAGAACATGACAGGAGAAACATTTCATTTCGTTATGGCGCATTGGCGCATGCGCTAAGACGAAATATAATATTCGTTATGTCGCGTTGGTACGCACATTACTATGTAGCACAATTTATAGTATCGTCCTAGCGTGCGCGCTAATGCAAAATAAGATTTTATGTCGTCTTGGCACACGCGCCACACGTCAAAATCTTTATTTATGGCTTGCACGCCATTGCGAAAAAAAGAAATATTTCATGTCGTCTTGGCGTGCGCGCCATATCGCCTGCACGAATCTTTTGCTGATTGAGCGCGCACCAACGCGAAATAAAATTTTATTGTTATATTGCGTTGTTAGTTGGTTTTTTTTTGTTGCGTACCAAAACGACAAAAACATCTTACAAATTGTATAGAATAAACCGCGCACGCCAGTGTCTTACATCAACCGTCATACACTCTCCTCTCTTCCCGCTTAAGACTCTTTGGTTTCTACCATACACAACACACGCTGACGAGTGAAAAATTGTTGTGTCTTCATCTTCATAATGCACTTAATGCTGATACCCCTGAATACCCGTTGTTGAGAGATTGCGATTTCATACTTTTACGGGCACGTATGTGATTTTATGTTTTTAGCGTATTAAAATTCAGATCATTCAGGGCATTTACGTTTGCACACAATTTTGTGTGAGCAAGTTGTTTTTTCTTTCTTTAAAATATGTTAAAAATTTTTACATGCAACGACAAAAC